>NW_004955407.1:3774255-3775538 GCF_000276665.1 Chinchilla lanigera
CGGTTACCCTCAGTGCGAGAGCTGACTGCCTGTGAGCCAGCTGTGAGCTGTGAGGGAAGGAGAGTCACAGATCAAGTGTGGGATTTCAGCTGTGCTCCTGCAGAGCAGGGGTGCTTGAGAGCGACCAGGGAAGGAAAAATGCCTTAGGAATCTGGAAGAAAAACAGCTTTGTTTCTGCTGTGTTAACTTTGCTTAATATTTTTATTAATATTAATATTTTTATTAATATTTCAAAAGTCACTAAGTACCAGATATATTAATAAAAATATATAATATATAATATTTTTATTAATATTAATATTTTTATTAATATTTCAAAAGTCACTAAGTACCAGATATATAAGTTTGGGCCTTAATATAGAGACCTACGATGTAATCTTACCAGTCCCGTATATTTTATTTAAAGCTGATAGTGGGTGAATTATATATCTACAGAGAAGAGAAAGGCCTCTATCTAGGAGTATTTGTAAATGGATAAGAGAAATATATTACCAAGCTCTTGGCCAACCTATATATAGGTTGAGGGAAAAGGGCCAACATACAAGCTGAGAAAGAACAGCTAATATGATAGAAAAGCAAAACAAAACAGGATAGCACATTTCTCAGAAGCCAAAAGAAAGAAGTTTAAGCAAACGGACAACTGTGATGTAGCAAGGAGCTAATCATTTGAGAAATACGAGGATACAAAAGCTTCTCAGCAAATCCTGTAAAGTGGAGATTGTTGCTGGGATTAGGAATGTTAGTCTCATAAGAAATGAGTCCAGGAGCGGGGAGGTAGGAAGTAAGCTGCTACAAGCTCAGGAAAACACAGACAAGTGGGGAAGCAGGATGCCTAGGACAAGTGGGGGTGCAGCCTTTGGGCTCAAGGTCCTGACCCAGGCTGGAAGGAGATAGGAGGCAATCAAGCAGGAGGTGTGGCGGCAAGAGAGAAGCCACTGCTGGGAGGATGCAGAAATTTCCTTTTTAATGGAGGGATTTTCACCTTACTATTTCTATTTTCTCAGTGAATTAAAAGTTGAGATTATCAGGTAAACGGAGAAAAGCAGGGCTGTTGGAGTTCTGAGGAGAGAGATCTGAAGCAGTCAGATTAGGAAAAAGAAAATCCAATTACTGAGGAAACGCATTACGGAGAGGGTGAACAGGCACAGCAGCGGAGCCCGGGCACTTCAGGAGTTAAGGGTTTTCGGGTGTTTAGAGGAAATATTTTATTTCGAAGAATCATGAATTTGAGTCTTACGCTAGAGAACAGTCTCCCACTTATATAGGAAATATATAACAACTAT
>NW_004955407.1:3775709-3829483 GCF_000276665.1 Chinchilla lanigera
TGCTACAATAACTATTATAATAACTATTTATTATTTAAGAGTTACTATAATAACTATTCAATACTAAAAACTAAGAATAAAACCAGAGTTTTTCCTTTTTATATTATCCCTAAAAAGTAAACCAAGTGTTGAGGTGGAAAGTTAAATACCAAAAGTCTAAAGCAGTAATAATCCTTATCCAGACAGCAAAAGTTGTAGGTACATGTAAAGAGCAAAATGTCTATTTAGCAAAGACTTGGACCCACAACATGAACAAGCGTACTTCATTCTCTGTGGAAATTAGATAAAGTATGAGTGGAATGTTCTAGCCAATGCTCCAATTACTCACATGAGGATATTCACAGGAAACGTGTGGCTTGATTGAAATGTGATTTGAGAGAAAAACAAGAGCCTGGACACATTTTTCTAGTTAGCAGATTCACAAAGGTCTTAGAAGTTGTTCTTTACTAACATTCAGAATTGACTTCATTTTGTGGCCCATGGTTTTTATGCCCCTTTTTCTTCCAGATATAGATGTGTATATATATATATATACACACATATATATATATATTTCAAAGAGACTAAAAAACAATAACAAAATAACGACAACATAGACAAAAAGAAAACAAAGCAAAAACAATAACAATGATACAGGGCTTCAAAATAAAGTGATAGGAATTAATAGTGGCTGTTATATTACACATTGTTATCTTCAACGAAGTTGCTCAGATTACCAGATGTAAGAATGCAAGATGATCAAACAATAAAAAAGAATGAAAATAATTAAAAAAACATTAGAAATGAAACAGAGCTTCACTAAGAGTAAATAAAACCCAAAACATACAATAGATATTATGAAAGGGAAAGATATTGCTCAAAAGAAGGAACAACTGGGATGAGGGAAAGGAGAAAAAGAAGGAAGTAAATATCTACCTATATATCTGTATATCTATGAGGGAAAAGAGAAAGAAGGAGAAATATGTATATATGTATACACAGGACAGCTAACATAGATGTACTATTTTATTGCTCTGTTTAAAGGAACAGTTAATGTTTAAGTGTTTGATCAATCTTACATGTCTATATTTGTTTATCTGAGTAACCAATTTGAAGATATCAATATGTAATACAACAATCATTGTTAATTTCCTATCACCTTGTCTGAAATTTTGTATTATTTATATTGTTTTTGTGTTATTTTCTAAATGTATGTGTGTTTGTTAATATGTTTTTGTTATCTTTAAAATAAAAAATATGTAGAATGATAGCTGAGATAATTGTACTGATGATGTCTAATGGTTTACTGAAAGGAACAGTTAATGCTTAATTTTTTTGACCAATTTTGCATGCTTATATCTGGTAATCTGAACAACTAATCTTCCAGTTATATTACGGGCTACTTTTTCTTTTTTGGTACCAGAAATCGAGCTCATGACCTCATGCCTTGTGCTGTGCCGCTGAGCTACTTTATAATTACTTTAGAAATTCTGGTAATAGTCCCTGTATTTCTCTCTTATCACTGTCCTGGAAAAGTGGGAAAAATAATGGTTTTCTTTCTACAGTATTTTTTTTTCACTGAAGTAAAATAACCAGCATTAGTTTCATACTACTTTCTACTTAAAAATCACTTTCAATTTTTTTGTCATATGATCCTTACATCAGTTCCATGAAATAAATATTATTATAAATAATAAGGTTCTAGTGATCAGTCTGTGCCGTTAAACTGGGGAAGAAGCAGAAATAGGCTCAGAAATCAAGTTTTCAATCTGAAAGTGCCCACTGATTATTATATCTTGAATCTCCCCAAAACACTGAAGTGTTTTAAATCTTGCAGTTTGTGTTACGTTTTTGCTGGTCAGGAGATTTCTTAATTTGCAATTAGTGAGTTCACAATTAGGAGATTTCACAGTAAATTTCATACTTAATTGAAATATTTACCTGTTTAAATACTATTTTCTGTGTGTTACATAATAAACATTTTAACTGAAGAAATTCCCATAAATGATAAATAAAATTATCTCTGGAAGACATGATCTTGCCTGAATACGTACTGTCACCTTTACGTATGGGAAAACTGAAACCCAGGAAAACGAAGACTTGTTTAAATCACTGATTTTGTGAATAGGATTACCACTGAGCTTGCATCTTGACAGCTGTTTCACTGTGTTTTCCATTGCGCTGCACTGTCTCTAGAAACTTAACTACAAAACCATCAAATCTGAGACCTGGAAAGGACCCTGGAGGTTGCGCTTCAATCTCTCTCTTTATGAAGGAGGAAATACAGATCCAGAAGACTAAATTGTTTCTGCAAAGTTGTCCTGTGCGTGTTAATAGGAAGTTAGACTGTGCCGGCCTCAGGTTTCAGCTGAGTTACCATAAAGAACACATCAGGTAACAGAATGGGGCAGACAACCCAGTCCTGTGCTCTGGCTTTCAAAGGAAATGGAATAAGAATATGGTGCTTGTATTCCTCTGCTGATTAAAGACATAAAACAATGTAGTAGAGACAGTGTGAAAAAAGAGATTAGTAAAGAAGTTCTTTGGAGAGTGCCCTTTGACATGAATGCTCCCAACCCCAAGGAGGCTATTTTGAGAGTGGCTAACTTCTTTTTTTTTTAAATGTATTGTAAAAATACATTAAGCTAAAGCAAGTATTTATTTATAAAGTAAAAATAAGTATTTATTCAAACAATTAGAGATACATTCTTATTAAAAATGGTTAATTTTGAGTTACTCAATTTTTTTAACTGGGAATCAAACTCAGGGCCTCATGCTTACCAGTCAGGCGCTGTACTGCTAAGCTACATCCCTGGCCCAAAACATGATTAATTTTGAAAAATGACAGCCTGACACTAAGCAAGGAGATCCCTGAGAATGCACATGACATACCTCATCCTTATCTTACTGGCAGAGTCACAGTGGTACACTGGGATTGCTCAAACTTCCTTATTTCTTTTAATTTTTTAAATTTTTTAAATTTTATTTTAAAAATGAAAGAAAACATTAACAAGCAGACATCCATTTACAAATTAGCATTAAGAACAATACAAGCAATACTGGATTACAGACAAAGTGGTAGGAAATGTACAAGTGGTAGGAATGTTGTATTACATATAGATATCTTCTAAGAGATTTCTGAGGAAAAAAAAATAGAGACATGCAAGATTGATCAAATAAATAATCATTAACTGTTCCTTTCAGTAAAGTGATAGAAGTCAGTAGTACATCTGTGTTAGCTATCCTGTATGTACATACATATATAATTTGCCCGTCTTTCTTTTCTCTTTTCCCTCATCCCAGTTGTTCTTTACTTTTGAGCATTTTCCTTATTTCTTATGAATCACATGTGGACTATGCACCAAGAAAGAACCACCACACTGCGCCACCACCACAAGGGACAAGAATATCTCAGCACAGAAAGAAGATGCGCTACGGAATTTCTGGCAGCTGAGGATGCAGTATCAAGCTACTTCTTAGAACAGAGGTTCATCCTCTGGGTTAAGAGTTCCCCTTTCCAGACAGGAGCTTGGCAGGGGACCTCTGCAGAACCCAAGAGACATACGAAAGTGAGTTGACATATTTTTCCTCAGGACCACAGAGGGAGTCTACTTGTGATGATATGTGTCTGTGTGAAAATCCCTTCTTTCACAGAAGCCAATGGGAGGGAAGTCTTTGACAAGATGAGGTGGAAGATGGAAGGACATATGCAAGCTTCTAGCTTGAAGCAAACTTAGGGTAGGAAAAAGCATAAGATTTAGTGACATGCCAAGATCAGTATTTTCAGTGGACATTCAGTGTAGTCAGTGAGACTCTTTTGACTTGTAGAGATTATAAGAGGTTGTGTTATCTAGGGGTGAGTGCAAACAAAAATGACAATGATATTTCAGAACTTTTATGATGGGTTGAAAAGAGAACAGCCTGAGAGAGATGGAACTCAGTGTGTATTGTGTTCATAGCCGAAGGAACAGAATGTTTAGCATCTGCTATTATTTGAACATGTTCTGTGAAGGGTCCTGTGTTGGAAACTTACTCTCCAGATTTATAGGTCAATGGTAATTGGAAGTGGGGCCTTGGGATAGAATTGTGATTATCTGAGGTCATGATGGTGAGGCCCTCTTTAATGGCACCCATGACTTTATATAAAGAAGAGATACCTGAGCTAGCATGTTTGCTAGGTCTCTCCATGTGATGCCTCCCACCATTTAAGATGCAGCAAAATGGCGCTCACCAGATCCAGTGAAAAGCTTTCAGCCTCTGTCCTGAAGATCTATCAGCTAAATACACCTCTCTTCCTTATTATTTATCTCATCTCATGTACTCTCTTATTGCAACTGAACATGGACTAAGACAGTATATTCTTTATTTTCTAGGTTTCCACCACGTATTTTCATCTAGCACTTTTGCATAATACTGTCTTAAAATAAATAATGTCATTAACTCTTTCAGGAGGAAATCTAGAAGGGTAATGTTTGGGTGGAATAACATTTCTAGTTTTAGGTTTTTGAGAAATCTCCCTAGTGATTTCCGTAGTGCTTGTACTAGTTTATGCTCCCACCACAATGGTGAAGGGCTCCTTCTTCTCTGAAGCCTCACCAGCTTTTGTTATCATTTCATTTCTTGATGATGGCTGTTCTGTCTGGAGTAAGATGGAATCTCAGTGTTATTTTAATTTGTATTTCTGTAATGGCCAGAGATGCTCAACATTCATGTATTTATTGGTCATTTGCATTTCTTCTGAAAAGTATCTATTTATTTTGTAGTGATACTTGCAAACCCACATTTATAGCAACACAATTCATAATAGCTAAGTCTGGGAAGCAGCCTATGTGTCCATCAAAAGAGGAATGGATAAAGAAAATGTGATTTATATAAAATGTAGTAGTACTTTGCCATCAAGAAGGTTGAACTTGAGTGATTTGTAGGAAAATGGATGCAACTTGAGTCCAGAATGTTAAGTGAAATAAATCAGACACACAAGCTAAAATATCGATTGATTTCTCTTATAAGAAAAAGTCAAAATAAAAATTAAACAGCATAAGAAATGACAATAGCAGAAATGGAAGACTGGATCTTTTGCAGAAGGGAAGGGTATCAAGAAATGGAAGGATGGGGAAAAGGGAATGAAAATATAACTAAGATGTGTTCTGTACATGGACCAATTCCCCATGGTCAGTGCAGTCAGCTTGTACTGCAAATATGTACTAATAAAAACAAAAAATATAAAATGATGTCAGCCAGGTATTGTGGGATCTGCCTATAGCACCAGCTCTCTTGGAGGTTCAGACAGGAGGATAGCAAGTTGAAGTTCAGCCTGGACAACTTAGCTATATAGTAAGATCCTATCTCAAAAATTAAAAGAAAGTCTGAAGATCTAGCTCAGAGTAAAGACCCTGGGTTCACTCCCTAGTACCAAACAATAGAAAAGGTTTGAGAAATGAAATAAAAATCAATACATTTGGATTTTTTGCTACTAGCCACAGATAAATGAGAAAATATTCATATCATCTTCAGAAGGTTTTCTTTAAAACTTTCCCTACATAGATATCCAGTAATATTTGTTGAATGGGTGAATGGATGAAATAAAGTACTGTCATCACCGAGAGGCACAACACAGGGAGCTCCTGGGTCAGACAGCAGGAACAGCTGCAGGCACTCATGCCAGTCAGAGGCGAGGCTAAAGTCCGGGCCCCCAGGGAAGGAAAACACAAACAACATGATGTATGCCCACGAAGAGCAGCAGGCACATCCTGCTTGTGCTTAGGACACCAGCAGTGATGTGTAAACACGGCTCATTTGAGTCATCTCACTTAGACCAGGCTATGAACACAATGCGCACTCATACTTGCAGTCTGATAAAGAACACATGGGTCTTGCTGGGGAACTTCTAGGGCCATGCAACATGCAATAATTCTTGTTCTTTTCATCTCAGAAGAATCAAGAGGCATAGCAAGAGCCTCACCTTTCCCCACCACACTCACTCTAGCATATGCTCAAAATCATCAGCCCTGACTTGTGTTCCCAGAACTGGATAGCACCACCGGCAGGACTTTTTCCAGAGTGAGGGTAAAATTACAGCACTTCTGTCAATCTGAAGTCATAAGAATTTTTTTTTTATTATGAAAGGTATTTTTTTGCTACACACATATTGACTTTACATCTTGGTGGGTTTCACTGTGACATTTCCATAGGTGCACATAGTATGCTTTGATTACATCCATCCTCACTACCCCACTCTGTCCTGTTCCCTGCTGGTCTCCTTCCTCTTTCCTGCTAGGTCTTCCACTGTCTACTCTCCTGTCATCTTTCCTGCCTCCCAGATCTCACATATGCAGGAAAGCAAGGCAGAGACACTTGAAGTGAGTGATTTTTAACAAAGGTCCAGGTGCTGCCAAGCAATTCTGTCCCCCACACTGCAGAAAGAATTGTTACAGATGTGGGCTTTTATTTCTATGCTAATATCAGTATTCTGATGACAAAAGCAACATTAATACTTTATCTGCAGAACTGTGTCTTGGGATCCCTTATGGTAAAATTGAACAAGAATATGTACAAAAGATAAGAGAAGGAATCATCAGGAAAGCCACTGATATTGCTGGGATTCTATGGAAGCATATAACAAAGGGAAAGCTTTGGCATTTAGGTAAATCTGTAGGACATTTGAGGTTATAGGATATAATCTTAAATTGGGAAAACAAAGGAGAGCTTAGAAAAGTAGATTTTCAAACTAGTACTTTTAGACTGTGGTGAGCTCTGTCCAAAAATCGATGGATTATCTTGTGTAGGTAATATTTTTATTTTTGTCTTTGATTAATTCAACTACTTCATAGCATGTTTCTAGTGTCCATCTACCAAGATAGGAAACCAGTGTCTTTTTCTATAAATCCTTTACCAACTGCACTTCTAAGTTGGTAAAAGATTTATAGAAAAAGATGTTTACAATCTTATCTGTATGAGTTTATGTGGAGGGGATATCTGTACGGTATTTTGCTTTTTAAAGTAGAGTTTCACTGCTAGTTTATTAGCAGGCCATTATTTCTTTAAAGGCAAGATGTAGCCAGTGTCTCTATTTCTCATAGCAACTACCATTTCAAATTTATGTAAAACATATATCAATAAAAATATAGGAATGCATAGTGTTATATTTTGGAAGTTTCTTCAACTTTTTGTGTGGTAGCTCACATTGTTTGGAGTAGTAAACTTTAAGTTTGGGAGATCTTTGCTTCAAAAGTACTATCATATTCTAGAAAAACACATTCTCTAACACTTCCTTAACCCACAGTCTTGCTGTGAAATTTTACAGCATCTGTTTTACTGCGTCTTAAATCTGACCTTGCTGTGTTACTTTGGCCAACAGAATAGGGTTTTAAGGTCCTCTAGGTCTACTCACCATCTTGGAACCCTGTGACCAAGTAGTTGGTTGGAGGAAGGCAGCTGTGGAGTGTGGTGATCTCCATCATCCTGGCCTATCTGAGAATGGCCATCCCAGGTCAGTGAGTGTCTGATCTACCGACTAAGTATGGGAATTTAAATGTGCTCAATGAATATCTGATAATTACCAGAGAACTGTGGATGGAAAAGGTTATTGCTTTAAATCATAAGTTTTAAGTAACTTATTATATAGTAAAAATTAATTGATACACTAGGTTAGAACATTTATAGAGTTTACATTCTATGGCTGGAAAACTCTGAGATAGTCTAAAGACTCACAACTGAAGACATGTCAACCCATGGTAGAGATTGTGTCTCTATGGCATTTCTCTGATTCAACATAGCTTTGGCAAAAAAGCATGCTTCAAAAATATTACTTTTTCCAAAACACTGGGAAGGGAAATGAAAAAGGATCTGTTCTACTATTTTCCAGCCGTAATATTGCTGGCCATATGGGTAAAACATATGAGAATGCCATCCACCCGAATTTGAGTGATGAGCCTTGTGGTTAAAATCAGTGCTTTATGAGGCTTTGTATTACACATGGTTTTCAGTCAGATGTAGTCACACACAGTAGTGACTCAAATATAATTACATTAAATTAAATCAAATTTATGTGATCCCCTAACTGTCAAAAGGGGGGATCCAACATTTTCTTTACCTAGCAGTTTCTTTCCCATGTCATATGCACTATGCAGGCCATGAGGTACTCAGAATTGCCTAAGAGATTTGATTAGGATTATATAAAACCTATCAACTATAATACAAATGGAATATGCAACCCAAACTTAGGAAATTCTGAAAGATCCAAGGGAATTATAAGTGCAGGTGCTCAAAATGGACTTTAAGGAAACTGTGGGGGTTCTGAAAAGTTTGAGATTGATGCAGAAACCTCCTTTCCAGTGTCTGTTTCTTAAGCCTTAAATGCATAATTAAAATTCCTTAAGTACAGTCTTGTGGTCTGAGAACTGATTTCTCTACAGATCTTATTATATGAATGGAAAATCCTAGAGAACAGTCAACTTTTCCAGGCTATACATGAGTGCTACTGCAAATGCATAAATAGAGGATAATAATCTCCATCTATTTCCAGGAAGTTGCCCACAGAATTCCCCACTTTGAGACTCTTGTTACCACGTCATTTATCACTGTTCTCTCCATATACTTCTACCATGTTGAGCACATCCTCTGTTTCCTGCTTCTGTGCTTTACACATCGGATTCTTCCTACTTGAACTACACTTCTCTTACTTGTTTTTCTGGTAATCACACTTCTAATATTTGAATCTCAGGCCAATCATACCCTCTTTTATAAAGTCTTTGGTCAGTAGATACATCTTTCAATCTCATCTCTGTGTGTAATTATGTATGTGTTTGGGGGTGTTAGTAAGCATGTAAACACAGGAATTTTTGTCACTGATTTTGGGGGCAGTTTTAGCAGACCATTATTTCTTTAAAGATAAGAACTATTACTCTAATTTTTATATCTAGCACAGTGACTGGCATAGGTTGATTTTCAATGAATGTCTACTGAAAAAATATGTAAAATTTTTATATTGTCACACATTCCACTTTTTAGAAAACATGTTTAGGAAATAGTTCAAACATGATTTTCTTCAAGTTCTGTCGATTTATGTAAGTTTAATTTCATTATGACTTGTTATTTAACATGTCTGTATTAGAAGGATAACTCTTATGACAAGCAATATCCTATAATATCTGAAGAAAAGTGTTTTCCTTTCTGGTCAGAGGTTTGTACTTTAAGCTAATAATGAAACAGTTGATCATTTGTACTGCTAATTTGTATTTTATGCACTTAGAATATTTACTAATAAATTTCTGGATATAAGTAATAGTGAGAAATTTGCAAGCAATGCTTATATTATTCGTATGTATAAGCCTAATAAGTTGGAATGAGTAATATTTTTCTACATAATCTACATAGAATAATTTATTTAAAAAGCACATGAACTCATGAAATAATATACCATATGGTTTGTATCAGCAAATGACTATATTACTGTGGTTAGGTTTAAATTTTCTGCATTTGTTTTCTTAATGTAACAAAAAGGGCAAAACTACATACCTCTTTACTTCTCCAGAAGTTGTAAATGGAATAAAAATATAGTAAGTATTTTGATCATGTGAAGAAAATGCCAAGGAACATAAATAGGAGAGCTATATGTAGATATCCTGGTGTGAATAATATATTTTAACTTGAAAATGTGTAATGAATTAAACTGATACCTTGGTATTAACATTTTAGAATGTCTTAGTCTTTCATGAGTATGACCCATATTATAAAAGCTCATTCATTCTCATTTTTTGCAAACCTGAGAAATGTGATTATATCTTATATAGAGAGTAAAGAATATTACCAAATATTTTGTGAGTGATAGCTTGCTCATGAGAAAAAAGTAGTCTTCTGAATTTCCAAGTTAGCTGTCAGTGTTTGTATGATTTCCCGAAGGATGTCTCACCCACTCTACATTTTTTCCCCCACATATACGAATATATGCAATTGGCAAATGGAGTTAAGATTGAGAGGAACAAGATGGAAATAAATCAGATTTTTCTTTTCATTTTTCCCAGTACCAGAAGGCTTTTCTGTGAAACCAACGCTGTCTTGTGGCTCTCTTTGAATCATCAGCTATTACCTTAAAGGTTCCACCTCCCGCAGGATAAATGGATAGGATGAGCAATCCCTAATCACCAAAAATAGTCTTTTCCAATTCCCTGAGATTAAAAGAAAATGAAGTTATCTCTTACTTTTTAAACCAAGCATGTTCTACTCTCCTTTAACCTGGCAAAAAGTTTTTTCTGTATTTGATAGGGCATAGTATCAGGAAGAATTGTTAAACAACTTTTAACTTTTGTCACATACAAAAATATTGTGTATAAATACATACAATTACATTAAGAGAAAGTTTAATTATAAAATCTGCTATGTCATTTGAAGAAGTAGCCCTCTTTAGTTACTAAGATCCACAAGCCCTTGAATGTTGTCTTTGAATACATCTAAAGGATGAATATTTAACCTCCATAAGACATTTTGACACATGACTCTCCTGAAAAATGAGGACTACAGGCAACATGGGAGGGAGTGTAGCTCTTTTACCTACAGTAATGCTTATTTCAACAATGACATTTTTTACAATGCCTGTTTATATTTTCGCTTCTATGTTTGTGGGAGGTTAGGTTCTTTATTCAAGTACCCTATTTTTAGAGGGGGGTGTTTTTGTAAAAAGACAACTGTACCACAGACTCTGCTGACTAAAGAGAGTACAAATTTCACCGCAATGCACAACACTGATATAAGTGTAATAATCAGAGGATCATCTCAAATTCAGTCCCATTTAATACTTACAAATAGATTAATAGAAATATTCACAAGTGTTGCCTGAATGATCTACTGTACATCAGCTCTCTAGAACTGAACTGTCCCATATGGTGTTCACTAGCCACACGTGGCCATTGAGCACTTGAAGTGTGGCAAGTCCAACCTGAAACACACTGTAGGTGACAAGTATCATAGAGATTTCAAACATACAGCACCAAAACTGTAACATAAGTCATTAACAATTTTTATATTGTTTGCATGTTAAACTGACAGTATTTTATATATTAGATTAAATAAAATATATTATTATAAACATACCTTTTGAATTTTTACAATGTGGATTGTATTATATTTCTATTTGATATCACTATTATAGATTAAATTCTTTTGAATCTTAGACAAATTCAAAAAGGAATAACAATAGATATATGCAGTGAGTGCACATTATAACAATCCTGTTCACGGCCCACAGTAGTGGTCTTTAAATTTTTTGGGAACAGCAACCAATTTCATGAAAGGCAATTTTTCTGTGAACAGCAGTATATGATTTTATGAATTATTCAGGCACATTATATTTATTGTGTTTTAGTTCTGTTATAATCAAATTGTACATCTAATGAAGTAAGTATACAATTCACCACCAAGGAAAGTGCGTGGGAGCTCAGCTTGTTTTCCTGCAACTAGAAAGAACCCATTGGGGCTAATGGACAGTGATACCCAAAGTGTGTTGTTTATGTCCCATCTACTCTGTAATCTCACTTAGCTTGCTGTCACTGAAATAAATAACATACTTCACAAAGACAGGATATTGAAAATGGAAGCAGGATTTTTAATGTTTTTGTAGCAACTAAGAATATGCTGCCATAATTTTACTAGATGTATGGTTTATCCTCTTCTAGCACATAGTCACTTCCCCTGGCTCATACACAAATGGGTCATAGATCCATTTCTTCCCAGTCTGGGAGTCCTTTGTGGTTGGAAAGTAATGTTTAGATTCTCTTGAAGGTAGATTTATGTGATCACACTAGTAGGGAAAAAAAAGCCTTGGCTCAGTCTTTTTCAAAATGTCTTCTAATGTTTGAAACATGTCAAAAATTCACAACGTTCATTTGTTCCCCTGATTGCAGTTTGGCTTTAAATACAACCGTTTTATCTACTGATTTGAACACAGTTGTTTTCTTCCCTGAAGTGACAGATTGAGTTTATTCAGCGGGTTGAATATGTCACAGGAGTAAGCAAGATTTGCAATTTTTCTATGTCATCAGAATGGGC
Source organism: Chinchilla lanigera (assembly GCF_000276665.1). Classification (NCBI taxonomy): domain Eukaryota; kingdom Metazoa; phylum Chordata; class Mammalia; order Rodentia; family Chinchillidae; genus Chinchilla; species Chinchilla lanigera. Next base: position 3,787,731 of record NW_004955407.1, read on the forward strand.
TGCCAGTTGCAATTCTCTCTAAAAGAAATCTGGAGTAGCTCTTGTACCTGAAAAATTCTGGCCAGTGATCTGTCTTTGGAAAGGGATCCTACTTCTGTGTATGAAACCTATGTGTGATCTGTGTCCATCACCTGACATAAGGGCACATACTTATGTTGTGTAAGCTGACATGAGGGAATGTCAGCTGTGCAAACTGACAAAAGGGCATGTACTTTAAGGTGACTCATATTTGTAATCCCATCTGCAAATGCTGTTAAGTTCAGGTGACATTTTTTGGCTAGCCAGCATTTCTCTATGGATACCACTGTGTGTAGACACATTCACAAGTGACTTCTTTGACTGAAGTAGTCAAACCAGAAGCTGTCCAGTCACAGTGGGAGTTTTCTTTGTTCCTGTACTGACACAAAATGACAAATTAAAGCTTCCTCACTTGTAAACACTCAAAGACTTGAATTATTCTTCAGCTGTGGTGATTATTGACCACTAAAATGCACATAACATAGCCTAATGTACATCTTCTCGGAAAATACACTTCTCATAGATGACAAGCATTGTTGCTTGCTGTTAACACTGGTAGACTTATGCCTCAATATCCTCTGATATTTTGTAAATTTCTCTAGTTATAGTGCTAGCCAAAACAGGAACCTACGCCATTGTTATGGTTTGTGTCTGTGTGTCCCCCCAAAGCCTCATGCGGTCATGGGGCAGGCTTTTAGAGTTTGATTGATTATGGGTGTGACAGCTACACCCGCCCTGGGGTGGATAGTTTGCATATGTAAGGGAGAGAAAGAGGCTGCTTGTGGCCATTCCTCCCTTTTAGTGCTTGTTGATTCTGCCGTGTTCTGCCACCATGAGCTGTAGCCCTCTGCCATGTGCCGCTCTGCCTTGTAACCTGCCAAGTATGGACTGAAACCTCCACAAACTGTAAGCAAAATAAACCTTTCCTTCCTTAATTTTGGGCGTCAAGTACTTTGTCAAAGCAATGAGAGAAAAGTAACCAAGACAGCCATCTTTTGACCTTTCCCATCTTTTGACAAATGTCCAAAAGATGGCAGGATAAACTCTTCACCAACAGCAAGTATCTTCTCACCTTTAGCAATATTTGCCACCAAGAATGATATTCTCATTGCAGACACATTTGCTGAAGTGGTGGCCTTCAATATTTGTTTATATTATTTATGTTCCTGTTTTATTATATTTTGGGGGGAACCCAAAAGGCTTTTCTTTTAATGCAAGGTGTTTGGTCTCCATATGGTGAAGCAATTTTAAATATTGCATGGTTGATGGCCACATAGAATATAAAGCATGCTTTGAGATTCTGAGTCACATGTTTCAGTGAACCTGTACTTTAATCAGAACTCTTGGATATTTTAAATTCAGTTTCCTTTTTATTGGCAGTCTTAGAATCTTGTGCAGTCTCATCACTGGATTTTTCTTCCTTTTAAAAGAACTGTCCAGTAATGTTTGTTTTATTACTCATTTTGGCTTGCAGGCTTTTCACACTATGACTGGCACAAGTGTTCAGTGTGGGAAAGGGGCATAGATACAAGTGGTAACTAAAAGAATGGCAGGCCACACACAAACTGCTGTAAGTGTTGCCTTCTGAGTCAGTGCCTGCCAGCAGATGCATCTACAGAACTGAAGTACGTCAATTCCCAGGTCACTGTAAAGCCTACCATAGGGTGCAGCTTATGATTTGTCACTCACTGGTAGTTTTGACATGAGTGTGCAAGCAACTGAGTCTCTGTGCTCTCACTGAGCTCTGTGCTCTTACTGTCTCTGTGCTCTCACACTTTTCTGGTAGTTAATACACATTTGCAGCCGCTCCATAGTGCTAACCTCACTGCCTCAACCTCACCTTAGATCATCAGGAATGAAACTCCCATAATGAACCTGCAATCTAGATCCCTCACATCTACAGTGCACAGTATGGCTTATGGGTCTGTGAGAATTTAATACCGCCGCTGACCTGATAAGAAGTAGAGTTTGGTGATGCTGCAAAGAAAGGAGAGCAGAGGTGCACACAGAGGCAGCTTGGCCCACTAACCCACTGCTCATCTCTTACTCTGCAGGTCTTACTGCGGCTTGCAGGTTAAGAATTCTTCCCTAGATAAGTTACAATATACTCGTGGATTAAACAAAATTCAAATATAGCAGTAGCAATATTTGGATCCTTTACTTTATCACCCAAATTTGACTTTTCATACGGTACATTTTGTAGTTGTATATAGGCATTGACTGGTACTGAATGTAAAAAGGCCCAGTAAGTTCTTTATTTTGTGTGTTGAGATGATGTTCACTGCATGATGAAACTCTGTAGAGACATGCCATATCTCCCATGACAGATTCATTCCTGAAATGTTTAATGTATATTTGAGCATGTTTTTGTGATACAGGCTAGTATTGAGGTAAGTAACAGGTATAATAAATTACTCAATGAATTAAATAATAAAAATTAACTACGTTGTTGTTCACAACTTTATCAAGACTCTAGATTTCGTGTATTTAATGTTGAGAAACAAATAAAGAAATCTCCAGACATGAGAAATCCATGTCTTTGAAAAAGGAGTGTACCGTGATTAATTTCTCAGCAAAATTTCTTGTTGACTACCAAGCTTCTAGAATTCTACTGAATAAAAAATTCTGAAGCAAAAAAAGCCTTCTCAGATTTTATTGTTTTTAATTTGTTCATTTAAAGAAATACTAGGTGGATTTAGTGACTTTTAAGGCCTCTAAATCCAGATGTTTAATATATGGAATATCTAAAAATGTTTATGGAATTCTGGTTTCCTCTAAATCCAGATGTTTAATATATGGAATATCTAAAAATGCATGATAAACTGATTAACAATTAGTATTACAGGTGATTCAGGGCTGACTACTTCCAAGTTTTCTTCCTGCATTACAATGATTTTGTATGTAGTTCTCTATTCCTATTTAAGGAGCACTTGGTGTTCATTTTACTTATTTTGAGCAGACAGAAATATTTCTGTGGCATTACTAGACATTTTCTAAGTTTTAAAAATGAAGGATCTGAAGAAATTTGTGAAGATAATTTTTTATTTTTTTTTCTATTTTTGTTTACCATTTGATATATTTAATATTATATTTTAATATATTTACTATATTTTAATATCTTTCTTTTTGTCAGTTTTGAGTCCTTTCATGGAGTTTACATAAAATGTTACAGATAGAGAAGCATCTGACTTTTGCTCTATAATATTTACAGTTCAAAGGAACAGTGAATAAAATTGTATTTAATAATGTGATCAATACAAAATTTGAAAAGATTTTATACATCTTCTATTTAAAAAAAATTATAGTTAGCCATGTTGTCTCTGTGGTAAAACGAAGAGGACACTTCAGTAATCAGTATAGCTTCCACTTTTTCAGATCACGAAGAACTGGCTCACAATCACCTTTGCCTTCCTTCCCTGGTCATGACTCACAGCAAAAATCCTTCCTCTTCCACGTTAGAAAAGCCAAGACATTGGGAATTGCTAGGTAGTGGTTTGGGGTGGCAGTTCCTGCACTTTTTGCAAATATTTCAATGCTCACCAGATTAGGATGAAATTACCTCTGAATGCTTCATGGACTGTGGATTCCACCCCAGATTAGTGTGCAAGATACAGACACAGTTAGTATTTTCTCAGAGAAGAAGGTGTCTGTGACACTTCCTGCAGTAAATAACAAAACATGAGTATATTCTTCTACAATTGGACTTTTAAAAATATAAAGTATTCTTAAAATCTGGCAGGTGTTTGATTTCCTTCCTTCCCTCCCTCCCTCCCTTCCTTCCTCCCCCACTCATTGCTTTCTTTTTATTAATTGGAGAAAGTGAAGTTAGCATAGAGGGCATTGTAAGAATATTTGAGAGTTTACGGTTGTCGGTAGAAGCAGCCTGAATAATAGCACAGAGAAGAAATGCAAAATCCAGGAGGCAATTACCAAGAGCCAACATTGGTTGCGGTGCACCACAAAAATGCACCACAAAGTTTTAAACTATGTCTGGTCTCTTGTTCATTGACAAGGAGTCTCAATTTAAATGTGACTCATATTAACAAGGTACTTCAGCCTGTTCTCTAACCTGAAAGGTTTTTACATTTGCTTCACAAATGTATACTTCCGCACAGTAAAGACAGCGATACACTTGCATTTCCCTGTTCTTAACAAGGAATTAGAGCACCTGTGTTCGGAACAGGCAATTCAATCTATAGCTTCACTTGCACTTCCAGCAAACTGGGCGTGACTCACAGCAAAAAATGCTTTCTCTTCCACGTTAGAAAAGCCAAGTCCTGCATCTCCTTCTGGTGTCAGTGGCAAAGCCATGGTGAATGATTTGGGAAATCAATGTAGTTTTGCAACATGTGTTGCACAAATCACACAGCTGTTAACTGCTTTGCTTTCTGGAAAGAAAGGAAAAATTAGCTGGGAGAAGATAAAAGGAAGAAGCAGTGCTTTGTTTTTCTCTTCTGCTTTCTGAAATGCATTTCTTTCAAAGAGCCATTGAAACCACAGTAACATGATTTTCTTCCTGAGATACCAAAAGTAGTGATCTAAAAACAGTATCAAAGTATAATTTTCTGACCTCTCCTTTCTCCTCACATCATAGTGTTTTTCTTAGGTACATCATTCTGGTTTGGGGAAGGAGAAAACTGGAATATGTCAGCAATAAAGAGTAGTTCTTGTCATAACTCATAGATTGTGCCAAGGCAAGATAGAATTATTTCCTCATGAACCTGTCTACTGTAACATAATCCCTGTGACAGAAGAGGTGCAATATATGTAAAAAGCAAACAGCCTATATTATGCTTTGGAGATTGCTTAGGTATTTTTTTCTCCAGTGAATTCTTTTCCAAATAATAGATTTCAAATTTTTGAGGTATTATATTTCCCCTTAAGAGAGGTACTAGTATGTACAATGAGAGCTTATTTTATGACCATTGATTCATGGTTGTTAGTAGCCCCAAATCCCATGCCTTAAAAAATACCCAGGTTAAAATGAAAGAATGATTGTCAGCAGCAATACCTGAATATTAAGATATTTATAGAAATGCGAGGAATATAATGTTGCCATGAAAATGGCTCCAGCTTCAGTAGTTTAGAAATTTGTGTCTATTTGTGTCTATAGCATCAACTGTAATTAAACATGTGAATACCCATTTTATACTCTAGGCTTCTAAATATATGAAATGTTTTAGCATATAGTTCTAATATTCATTTATAGCGTTAATGTGACCATTTCATAATGAGGCATATGTATGAAATAGTAAACAGGACATGTGATAATGCCATTATATGGTATTATGTTGAAGTCAGTGGTAAAATCATTTTAAGGAAGGGGAAAATGAGATTTAAACATTTATGAAAAATAAGTTACTTTAACTTAATCCAATGGCCTCACCTAGATTCAGTTGTCAGTTATTAACCAAATTCTTAATTTTCATTTGGAAACAAATGATTTTGATTTTGTTAAACTTCAAATAATGTTATTAACTCCATAATAAAAATCTTTAGTAAAAATTTATTGAAATTAGAATGAAAAGCTAGTCAAAATTGCATATTTATTAAAGCATCATTGTTTTGGCACATAAAATAAAAATGTAATAACATTTTATCATGAAAGTAATGTTTTTTATTTTATATCATGCAGACATTAAATGCCACCATCTCCTTCTGTCAGCTTACTATGTATTATCAGCTATTTGCTATGGTCTCATTTTCTTGCTATACCTATTCATTTTGGAGCCAATAGTCATTTTGATTGACTAAACATCCACTGATTTCTCTAGTGGGTAGAAATATTTTAACTCTGCCATATGCAATCCCATTCTTTTTTATGCTGGGCTTTCATGTTTATCATCAAAATGACAATCCTTCAATACTTGCTATACAAATTTAAAGAAATCCCAATCAAAATACCAATTGAATTTCTCACAGATCTAGATAAAACACACCTAAAATTCATATGGAAAAAGAAGAGACCCAGAATAGCAAAAGCAATTCTAAGTACAAAATTGAAACAGGTGACATCACAAGCCAGATTTGAAGTTATACTATAAATCTATGGTGATTACAACAGAATGCTACTGTCACAAAGCAGGCATGTGGATCAATGAATAGAATAAATGAAACAGAAATAATCCCAGGCACATACAGCTATTCAATCTTTGATAACAGGACCAAAAACATACACTGGAAGATAATCTGTTTAATAAATGTTACTGGGAAAACTGAATATCTACATGCAGAAGATTGAGTCTAGACCTACATACCTCACCATGTACTAAACTAAAATAAAAACAGATCAAAGAGCTGAATGTTAAAACAGAAACAATCTGCTGGAAGATAAAGTAGGCACAACTCTTACTATCATAGGTGTAGCCAAGGACCTTTTGAACAGAACAAAATGCCACAAGAAATAATACTGAGAATCAACAAAAGGAATCATATCAAATAAAAAAGTTTCTACAAGCAAAGAAAACAAATAACAGAGTGAAGAGACAATCTGCAGAATGTGAAAATTTGTTAATATTTTAATAAGAATTAGAAGAAGAGATAATATTGCCTTGGTCTGATGCTTTATAATTTTATTTTGAGAAATAATGCAAAATCTTAACATCTTTCTATTGATGTGATAAGCCAAGATTTCAGCTTTCTGTTATTATGTAGACTTACCCTTTCAAACTTCAGTTTTTTTGAATTCTAGTATCATTTGGGGTCTACTGAATGGATTGCTATGATGGGCTTCTTAGATATGTTTTTGATACTCTGTTTGGGTTATGAGCACTCCATTCATCATCTTTTTAGGTTTCAATCGATTGTAAAATTATGGAAAGAATTTTTCCCTCATATTCCATCACTTATTTTCCTTTCCTTCTGGTATATTGTTTAATATATATTTAAGGTCACTATATAACTTTTCTCCTTTAATTTTTAATGTGCTAAATCACACTAATTTTTAAAAATGGAGTTCTTATTGCTTTCTTGTGATGAAATGCAATTGATTTAGGTATATTAATTTTCTGATGAATTGTTGGATTTGTTTTACTGTCATTTTCCTAAGGCTTTTAACATCTATTTCCTGATTGATGCCATCTTTAGCAGTTTTTCTTAATGTCCTTGTTAGATTTGCTTCATAAAACAACTTTGGAAGTATTATTACATCTAACTTTTCAAAAATAGTTTGCTTAAAACTTAGATTATTTCTTTATTAAATAAAGTTGTGGTGGGGTCACGTGGTGCTAAAATTTTTAGGGAATATTTTTAATTAGTTATGATGAATTTGCTCATTGCATCATCACTGTTGAATTTACTTATAGAAAAAAATTTATAATATTTCTGTATCCTTTTAATGTCTTTATTTGTAATTATGGCACTTTTATTATTCTCAATAGTGTTTATTTGTGTTTTTCTGTTTCTTTTAATTAATCTCTCTGTAGGTTTATTAATTTAATTAATAGTTCCAAAGAACCAATTTTTAATGTGTTGGTTTTCCTTTATCTGTAGTTCATTTTTAGGTTTCCTTACATTTCCTTTTGGTTCTCTGTCTTTGTATACTTTGGGTTTTATTTGATCTTTTCTTTTTCTATTAGCCTCTTAGGATGGTAGTTTAGGACACTGATTTTTAAAACTTTTTTTAATTTCCAAATGTATAATGTTATTTCTTGCCCACTCAACTCTCCCTTACTCCCTTTAGCCTCTCACTTTCCTTTAATCATTTAAAATTGCTTGAGTTTGTAGTATCATTCAGTTCAGAATCAAATTTCTCTTGTGATTTTTTCTTTGACCCTTGTATTATTTAAATTTTACTTTTCAAAAAACCTGAAAATTTTAATATTATTGTTAAATTCTGATTTAATTATTTTGTTTTAGCTTCAATAAATTTTAATCATATGTTACTCAATATGAATAATTCACTGGAGGTATTTGTTTCTATTTTACCCTTGCAAGTTAATCCTTCAGAGGAGTTACTGGCTAAATCTTGGTAGAGAAAACCAGCCAGAAGCACATCCGCCATTCATTACAGACCTTACAGTTTTTAATTTCATTCCCTTAGGTTACTCAGCTCATCTTTACCTTCATGTTTTTCCCTTTTCTGAAAACCCTAATTTAACACTTCTAAAATAGTCACTCTATGCTCCTTCTGTCATATTTCCACCCTGAATCTGCTGAATGCTTGCGTTAGTATACAATTTAAGAAAACAAGCATAGAAGAATAATTTTCTCTCCTCCTTTCTCTTTCTTCTCCCTCTCTTTCTGTGTCTCTTACAATTTATCTAGCTCAACATTTATTCTCTGTAGATGGATTGGACACAATTATTTCCTAAAATTAGAAACAAAAGATTTTTTCTTCCAAACTTTTTGACTATTTAGACATAGAATTTGTATTACACTACAATCAAATATAATTTCCATCCATCAGATACACAATTATTCTCAGTAATCCTGCTGACATCTGATTTTAAAAGGCCATTTACAATACTGTGTTATTAAGTAGCAGCTGTGATAAAGTACTTCTTTGATTTTCCTGTTGAATCTAGGATCCTCACAAGAACTCTATGAACAAAAACTTGGAGGATTTATTACGTTAAATAAATCTTTCCAGGAGTTCTGATAAACAATTCTTTTGAGAGGATGAGAGGCATATAACAGAGAAGCACCTTTCTTCCTTATCACTAAGAATCCCAGATATGTGTTAACTAGGCCATTTTCAGATTTAATGAGGAAGGTAATTTTATGAATTTTTTTGCTCTATTTTATTCTTTGAAGCTTTGACCTCACCATTTGAAAATTTCTACAAGTTTAGCGTGTTATAAATATCTTTCCTCATTTTTGAACCCTTGTTATATATTTTTTTGGAACAAGGTAACTATATAAATACATTTACTTAACTTCTTTCAACTTCAGTTGTCTTCTCTATGTATCAAGGAAATAATTAATATTCCATAAGACTTTTATGAAGAGTAGATGAGGAAACATATGTAAAACTTATAACAAAGTGTTCAGGACAGAGTAGCTATTTAATGCACATCAGCTTTCTCTCCTACCCCATTAATTTTTTTTAAAATTTTGGTCATATGGACTTTATTAACATTGTTGTCCTCTGTATTAGCAATTGAAATGATGCCTAGGAAAGTTCTAACACCTCAAGTCAGTGACTTTAAAGTAAATATATTTATTTATTTTTTCCTAAACCCTTAGAAATACAATGCCATTTTTCTGTCTAACAAAATTCTTTTACTTTAATTAGAAATCTCTGAGGAACAACCTTAGGGAAGCTGATTTTCTTTATAAATTTACAAACTCAGGGTTTTGTTCTTTTGCTGCCGTTTTCCAACCTGTCAAATACATCTGTTTTGCTTTTGCTTCAGTGGGCTCTCTGCAGGAGCCTACTTTTTGACATGATTATCCCTGCAATCTCATTTTCAGTTCGCATACTGGCAGCTACCTCCTGAAATGCTTTAAGATATTTTACAGATTTTTCGCTCAGTGATTCCTGAGAGACTACTATTTTTCTGGGGGAAGGGTTAAATTAAATCATCTACCGGAGTGTCTTTCTACTCTCTATGTTCAGTTTTGTTCTTACATGAATAATTTATGTTCTGTGATGCCTTTGTAAAGTACACACTTGCCTCTCCCTTTAAGAGAGGATTTTGAGCCATCCGAAATTTGGACATTTAGCTGATAGCACAAACCAGTGAGCTCTAATGCAAGAGTAAATCCCTTAGTGTGCGTTATATGGTGGTGAGAGGTCGGACACCCTTGGATCTGAGAGGTCTGTAGGAAGATGCATTCTCTCCCCGCTGAGAGATTTTCCTCCCTGAACCAAAAGTATCTGGGTCACAGTTGTCATACCACCTGCGAGCTACCCTGGCCCTATCAATCCATTAACCTAGATGACAGGTGACATCTCCCGCCTCAGAACAGCTTTATAACATTTTTTCTTCCACCACTGTAATGTCATTCATAATGACAATCATTCACTTTGTTAAATTTTTCAAATTCTCTAAATTTCCTATAGCTCAGACTTCCTCTTTGAACTTATCCTCTGCCCAGATAAATTCAGATTCTTGTCTGTTCTTTTATACGTAATACACATATTCTTATCAGTGTGATTTACTGCTTAACGTGAGCTTCGGCCACAGTTATGATTCTCATCCTAATAACATTGGAGGTAACTACTCTCTGTTTTATCCACCTCTTTCTCCCCCAGACTCATCCTTTACATTGCTGCCAAACATGGCTTTTAAATACAGACAGCTGAGTATGATATTCCCTGGCTTTGAAAATCTTTGAATAGATGCCTGTTATTTGCAGATTTTTAAAAATTACTTTTAAACTTTTTCCTTTAAAGCATCTTTCTTTATGTGTCATGAAGAGTTCTTTGCAATTTAGGTCTCACCTACTCTCTGAAATGAATCTCTTATCACTTCCACAGCCTGCACGTTGGAAGTCCAGTCATCCTTTGAGTGTATAATGCTGGTCCACGTTTTGTGACTTTACAGATTTTACTACCTTTCTCAGGAACGGTCTGTGGTTTTAATTTCTCAGTTCTATTAATAAGGTCAATTCAGATGTTAATACTCTATCCACGTATATCCTTCCACCACTTTATTACTTTTACTGTGCTTCTGAAGCTCTTTCTACATCGCCTATTAACAGTTTGCCCAGCAAACTGCATTTATATTCCTTTTCAAATCAGAGAAGGCAGAAGGAAGCAGTAACACTAAGGTGTTGGTGCTAGTTTATAAGGTGGTTATGATAAAGCTATGTGACACAAATAAAAGTGATCAGCAGATTTGAACATACTATGTCAATATTAGTATTTTTGCTTTTTGCCCCTTGTAAGGCTTTCTTTTAGAAAGGTTGAAAAAAACATACATTTAGTGTATACCGATGAAGTTCTCAAAACATAATATATCTTTTTATCATCAGTACATAGTACAAATTCTACTACATAAAAATATTTGCTGAAGCATGTGCTTAACTTGGCAGCGTATATAGCAAAAAAATATTTGGTGAATTAATGTTTGAAGAAATGATGTAACAGGAAGCAAGTGAACAGTGTAATGTATTAGTATGTGAAGTCATAATGTATTTTAATAACATATCAAAAGCAGAGGGAAACGGATGTCCAAGCAAAACAAGGATGAAAATAGGGAAGTGGAAAAATAAGACCCGGAGAGAGGTAACTGCTGCAGAGCTTAGGAAGAATCCAAATAAGGGAAGGACGTAGGAAAAATACAAAAGAGGTTCATCGCTTTACCCAAACGTGCTTGACCACGCCTGTGGCCTTGAGGATTTAAGGCTCTTCTGTCCATGTACCTGAGGGAAAACGTCGTTTTGCGTTACCAGATAGCTGCTTTGGGTCTCTTCTGGCACCCTTAGGTAATTAAAGTGATACATATCAAATTCTCAGTAAAGGTGAAGTTTTACTCTACCACCCTCAAATTGGAGTTAAGAGTCAGAATGTTCAAAGATTATGCTATGTGGATGACTGTACAAAAAATATTCTGGGGGCTGGGAATTTAGCTCAGCGGCAAAGTGCCTGCCTGGCAAGCGCAAGGTCGTGAGTTCGGTTTCCGGTACTGGAGGAAAAAAAAAAAAAAAACCAAATCAAAAAAATATTCTGTACAAAATATCCTGAAAATTTGGAGAGAAAAACAGGGTTCAAGACACTGCTTGCTTAAAACAAAATGAAGAGCAGCATAGTACTCTTTTTTTTTTTTTTTTTTAAAGAAAAGGTCTCACCATGTAGTTCAGGCTGGTTTTGAACTCTGAGCCCAGGCTGGCTTTGAACTTGCAATGATCTTTCTCCCTCAGCCCCTCCTTAGTGTTGGAATCGCAAGCATGTACCACCATGGCTGGCAGGAGACACTTTTTGAGGAAAAAGAGTTAGGACATAGAAGCCCTGGGTTGTATTCAGAATTTGCCAGTATCTCCTCAGGGTACCTTGGACAAATCATTTCATCTCTTCAGTTTTCGTTAGTAACACTAAGATGTCGGTGCCAGTTTACAAGACGGTTATGATACATCTATGTGATACGTATAAAGTGATCAGCAAATTTGAACATACTGTGTCCATATTAGTGTTTTTGAGTTTTGCCCATTGTAAGGCTTTCTGTGAGAAAAGTTGAAAAGAACAAGCATTTAATGTATATTGACAAAAGATAAAAAATACTCAGATAATCTTTAGAAAGTTTGCATTTATTAATGCAGCAAGCAATTGTATTCATAACATAAAATAAAGTGAGAGAAGATTTAAGCCTTTCTCCTAGTTTAAGAATTACTTTAGTTTCTCTTTGGTTTCATGCTTTCCCACAAGTAGTTTAGAATGTCACATGCACTTATAGTAGACATGTTGTACAGTGAGATCGTGCAAAACGCTCATGATGATCCTCATCTGAGACATCTGAGACTTCTTTCCTGCTGGTGTTTTCAATAAAACCATATTACTTCAAGTAAAATTACTTATACTTAGAATATGGCTAAAACATGTCCTGTGACACAGCATATAATAGAAGTACTTCCTTTTGGTAATGATGTATGATATAGGGTATATATATCATATATATATATATATATATAGAGAGAGAGAGAGAGAGAGAGTTTTTCTGTAGTTGTGTGGGATGGAGCTAATTAAATTGCCATTGAACTCAGGCCTACCAACCCTTATGACTGGTTCTTAGCTCTTTTTGCTACCAGGATTCATGCGCTGCACTCCGACTTTTTCATTTACTATGTCCAAGGTGGCTACTCTCTTTCCAATAATTTTTTCTCATTCTCCCTCTCAGTCTTATTTGCCTTGTTTCCTCCATTGAGATGGAGAAGCCACAAAGCAGGAAGTTGCTTTGGAAAAGTCATATTGAAGCCAGCAGAAACAATTTTCTTCAAATTAATCTAGTAATACCATAACTCAAATGATCTTTCTCCCTATGGTCTCCTCTGTAAAGCAGTCTTGAAAAGATTCTTCATCTCTTTGGACAGTTTTATACCTATTCCCAGAGGACTCAACTTCCTAATGTATCAACAAGAAAGGTAAATTCCCTCATATCTGTTTAAATATATATTATTCAGAAGTTTAATCACTAAAATGTTTGTTTATTGTCATTAAATTTATGAGCAATATATTCATTCTTTTAAGGTCAACAGCTGCAGGTATCTGGTCTGGTAAATCATACATGGTAATAAAAAGATTATGAATTTGTTTTAGAAAAGGATCAGGTTTTATATTTATGGTTATCTCAGAGTTCCAAGCAAACAGAACAGAAGTAAAATAAGTCTGATAGAATACATTGAGTTGAATTAAATTTAACATATCTTCTAGCCCAAGGGAAATATGTGAATTACAAAAGGAATATATTTTTTTGAGAGAACGCAGTGATCTGAAAGGAAGAAAGATCAAGAATATCTGTCCTGATGAAAGTTGTAATTGAGAGGTGGCTCTCTAGATCTTAGCCCAACAAAGTAATAAAAGTATAGCAAGCCAGTCAATATAGCTTTGCATTCTGCTTCATACTCTTCCACCAACTTTAGGATTTTAATGTAATCAAGCATAGAGCATCACAATAGCTGCATGATGGAAGGTACAGAATTTTACTTTCTATCACCATGTGATGGATATGTGCCACAGCAGCAGTCTCTGCAACTCTGTTACGTTCTCAATAGAGCTGAAACTAATACTTTTCCACAGATTACCTCTTTACTTTTTTGGTTTTTGTTCTTGTTTTCCTCTTTATTGTGCATGGTGATCCATAAAACAACAATCTTTTGGGAAGAGAATAATGCTGATTTTGGTTTGGTGGCAATGTGGGTTTTGCAATTGCTGATGTTTTAGCCAGTAGCAACACTGTACAGTTAACATCATGTACACACACCCCATACATATGAGCTGTAGTAATATAATATGGATTGAAAGTTTTAAACAGATGGCAAGATGGTGGAACTACACTTTCTAATTAAAAACAACAACAGCAAAACTTCTTTGGGTAAATAATGTGTACAGTACAGTTAACTTTTAGTGTGTCCAGCCGGGGAAGGGTGTACAACTCCATGAATCACACTCACTGAGCATTCCAGTCCTTCGGGTACATTTACACCTCCCCGCCCGCTTCTCACCACAGCTGGGGCTTGTTTCCACTGCTGAGTTTTAAATAATTCAGTGAAATTTTTGAGAAATAAGGAATGTTTTGCATAATTTTGAAGCTTGATTACTATTTGCACCAAATGTTGCTGATCAGCAAGATTGCCTCAATGGGAATAGTGAAATTTTCCTTTGAATTGAAATTGAAAACAAACTCATTATAGTAAAAGCTTGAGCAAATCAAACTCACACAGGATCATTTCACACTTAATATAGTAAAATTTTGAAGTGACCCCGAGTACAACATGAAAAAGAGGTCTAATTGGTGGCCTTTGCCTCTGAACCATTATAAAAGATTAACAATCCCTTGGTGTAGTTATGTTAGACTTTACCATTTCTTTTTAAATGATTTTATTCACTTGTTCCTGGAATGTTTTCTCTGTCTCTAACGTTTATCATTAAAAATAAATATTTCACATTTATGCAAAATAGTAAACATTCAATTTGAACATTTCTATATAGTTTTTTATTTTGAGTGTAACAGAACTTTTTTTTAAATGCACATGAAAAGCAACCACAGTACAAAACTTATAGGCTATTTATTGAGAAAAGAGCATTTCACATAGACATGATTGCCCTTTAAAGCATACGACTAAGGAGGTGGTTCAGGTTTAGAAATAAAGAAGAATAAATAAATTAAAAAAATTTGTTACTGGAAGAAATATTTCTAAACATCTTCATTAAAATTCTAGCACCGGAGGGCCAACAAATTCAGTACTTTATACACAGCAAACAAGAGGATAGGGTTGAGCAGGTTGGAAAAGAAATTCCCTGATTAAATTAGCTCTAATCTAAATAGGGAGAGTAAACTTTGAGATCTGAGGAATTCTGAGAAAATAGCTTTTCTCAGAATAGCTTTTCTCACACTAGCTGTATGACTACTATCAGCAGTCATACATGATGACAAACAAATGTGGAACAGCACCTGGTAATTCTGTTCTTCGGTAACTCCTGTCAAGGAGATCAAGATTTTTAGGAACTTTAGAGTCCTGAACTTGATGCAATATACTTATTCAAGCCATCTGCTGCATTTAAAAGACACTTTATGCCACCTTCATTGTCTCTGTCTGTTCACTAATAATAAAACTGTCCCATTTGTTTCTGCATGCAGGAATTTTCATCAAACATGTCCCCAAGTGCACCTCCTCTTTGGTAGCGTGTGCTTTCTTGGACCTACGGCATATTTAAAAGACACTTTATGCCACTTCTCACTTCTTATTTTTATTTCCCATTGATAAAACTTTCCTATTTATGTCTGCAAAGGGACTTTTTAAACAAACACAAAGATATGGCCCACTACACCTTCTTTTGACTCCTTGGGCTTATCTTACATGAATGTGTTATTCTGCACAAATGTACTATGAAAGGCAGTGTACAAGACCCATGGAATATTTAGATTAGAACTACGGAGGAATGATTTCTTTACCTTCATGAATAACCCGAAGCAATTCCTAAACAAAATAGGCACTCAAAAATTTTTGTTGAATATGATAAAAAAAGAATGCCGGTGTAATAAGCAATTATCATAACTGTCTGTTCCAACAATGAGATGATTTGTGCTTTTATATGAAAATAAAGACAATTTTGTATTAAAGACAGCATCCCTTCTGTTACCTAATGTCATTTAGATATCTGACATCTGCATTTTGTGTAAGGAATCAGTGAATGTGTAACTGGTGAATTCTCAGTGCTGATATTATAAGGGCAGAAATTAGGCAGAAAGAAGCAGAAGACAGTTCAAATTTTCTTGAAATGAGACTAGGGAGAACATTATCTGTCTCTATTTGATTTTTTTTTTTTTTTTTGTCTTTTTCAGGCAGAGTCTCTGTAATCAGTTCAGGCTGCCTTGAACTCACTGTGTAGCCCCAGGCTGGCCTCAAACTTACAGCAACCCTCCTGCCTCAGCCTCCTGAGTGCTAGGATTATAGGCGTGCATCACCATGCCCAGCCCTATTTGATTTTTATTTGCAGTGGTTACAGGTAAGATTGATCTTGTTCTCCTATGTCTCTACTTGTTGAAACCATATATTTATTGACAAATCTGTTAGAAAATTGCTTATCTGAGTAATCTCTTCTCAACTTGAGCCTGAATTATGCTAATAATTTAGTTGGGGCTACTTTCCACCCTACTTGTGATAACTGACTGACTACAATGGCTTTGGATACAGAAGCTGGATTTAGGCACTACTGCTTCTGTGTTTTAAGAACACTCTTACCAACCTGCTTGCTTTTGAAAAGAACTGAGTGCTTGAGTGCTTCCCATGGTGAGACACCTAAAAGGATTTGTGCAATTCAGTGAACGTAGGTCTGAGAAGCACAGCTGTCACGTAGTAGATAGTAGGAGCAAGCAAGCAGTTACAGCAGTCCAGGGTTCCCTGGGCAGCTTCACCTTTCCCGGAAGCACATGGGAAATAAGTAATAGGCTAATTTTCAATCATCTTTATGCTACCAGAACATAAGCTGGACTCTGTGGTGCTAGAGTTTAGGCCAAGTTCCACTTTCTTTCTTCCTATTACATACTTCTACTGTGGGTGTGGTTATACTATAACCAAGAACAGGAAAGTAGCTGGAAACATTTATCACCTGGTGAATGCTTTTTATTTAGGATTCCATGTTGGTAGATCTTTTTTTTTTGTGGAGGGGGTGCGGTTTGAGACAGGGTCTCATTATATAGTACAGGCTGGCCTTCAACTCACTAGGGAGCCCAGGCTGGCCTCGAATTTACATCAATTCTCCTGCCTCAGCGTCTTAACTGTTGGGTTTGCAGATGTATGCTGCCACTCCTGGATGACTGTGGTTCTTTTCTGAAAGACACATGGAAATTCTGTTTCTAGCTACTTGTTTCAGATTATATGTGAAAGAAATGCTAGATATGAGGAGGCTTGGCTAATGAGTTGATATGCAAATGGATTGAAAAAACCAACTAAGAATGGTAATAAAATATTTACTTCTAAATGTATCATATGAAATACTACATGTGTTATGTATATACAAACTAGTACACTAATAATTTTTTAATCAATTTGTAATCTGATGAAAAGCTTTTGGATCAGACCATGGAGCAATATAAAGAGGAAAAAGCTGTATAATTTCAGACCTGCCACCAACTAACTCTTTGACTTAAAGTAAATATCAAATTACTTGAGATTCAATACTTTTATTTATGTGATGCAGAGAAAAACACCTGCCTCAAATTGGGCAATCACATGAATTGAGATGTGTGGATATTTTTGAAAATATATATGCAATTGTGAGTAACATAGACCATAAAAAAAAATTGAAAGAGAAGACAGAAATTCTAGGGAAACGGCTGTTCTGAATGTCGTGGTCTCTTATTTCCTTATCGGATCTCCCCACAGCGCTGTTGTTTAGATCTTACAGTTACTCAAACATAGCTTTCAAAAAATTGAAAGGCTTGCATTTTTAGAGAAGTATTAAAGGTTTAAAATTAAGTATCTTCTATAGTGTCTTGACTTTAAAAATGAAACTAAGGTAGTTCTGACCAACCTATTGTAAAAATGCATTTTTTAAAAATTTAATTTAATTTAATTTAATTTAATTTAGCAATTTTTTTGTCTTTTTGAGACAGGGTCTCGCTATGCAGTTCAGGCTGGCCTTGAGCTCACTTTGTAGCCCAGGCTGGTCTCGAACTTGCCAATCCTCCTCTCTCAGCCTCCCGTGTGCTAGGATTACAGGCATGTGCCACCAAGCCTGGCACATTTTTTATTTTAAAAAGGAAAAAAAAAATAAAATAACAACAACAAAGACAAAAACAAAACAACACAAAATCAATAAAAATGATACAGAATTTCAAAACAAGATGACAATAGAGGATAACTAACATAGTTGTACTACTGACTTCTATCGCTTTACTGAAAGGAACAGTAAATGATTAATCATTTGATCAATCTTGCATGACTATATTTGTTTTCCTGAGAAACCACTTTGAAGATATCAGTATGTAATATAACAACCATTGTTAATTTCCTACCACTTTGTCTGTAATCCAGTATTGCTTGTATTGTTCTTTTGTTATTTTGTAAATGGATGTCTGTTTGTTAATATGTTTTCACTCTTTTATTTTTAAAATATAAAAAAATCAAGATGATAGGAAATTAATAGTGGTTGTTATATGTAAGAATGTTGCTAAGAAAAATATAATTTTTAATAATTAGAAAAATATAGTTCCTTAATCAGGAATGTCTGCAATAAATTGAAGAGCAAATACCAAATCATTAAAATAAGTTTTAATAACCCAATCATATTTTATTATCAAGAAGAGTCAATATTGTAAAAATCATAATATCACAATCAGTAGGAAAAACAAAATTATCTTACATGATAGTCTCATTCAGGTTTAAGAAGTAGTCAATAAAAGAAAATATCTGTGTGAACATTTATCCAGCTTCCTTATCCTGATTGTCCAATTAAGAAACTTGCATCGTTAACTCAAGTCAACTGATCGATATTCCTTTCAAATGTAAAGCAGATAATCAGCTGGAGCAGATTCTTGCATTTATTACAACTGCAATGTCAAAATATGCCAATATTGCAGAGGTGATGAGAAGAGCTTGCCAGATCAGATTTCTTTGTAAATACTGTCCCTCTTGTGTTTCCTTGCTGTTTCAATCCCCAGTCCCTGCTCTGAGACAGAGCTGGCTGAAGTGCATTTGTGGAAATAGAGAAATAAGAAAATGTATGCGCCTTGCTGAGCCTTCACTGAATTTACTGCCTTGGATGTTCAGATGAACATACTTACATTAGTAAAACATTAAAAATTAAATTCTGTAGACTACTTCCTGCTGTTTACAAAAAACAAAACAGAGAGACACACATTCTACACCTTAAAGTCGAGAAACAGACGAGCTCCTGATATGCCACAGTTCAGTGGGCTTTCTGCCCCTTCCATAGCATGGACTTCATCCTGGTACTGTTTTTGTCCATGACTGATAATTGTCAGATGATAAAATCATGAATGTATGTATTTTTTATGGCTGAAAGGAAAGAAAGAGAGAAATTACACCACAGTGTCAGACCATCACTTTTTACTTTCAGTCTAATGGCCAGTTTAACCCAAAGACCACTCTTCCACCAATACCACTTATACAGGAATTCCACGCAGAGGTCGGTCTGACATGTGTCCTTATTTTAACTTTTTTTTTTTTTTTTTTTTTTCAAGGAATTGAACTCAGGACCTTGTGCTTACCAGGTAGGCACTTGTGCCACTGAGCTATATCCCCAGCACTGTGTCCTTGTAACAGTGGGCTAAGCTCATGTTTTGTGATACGGGTGCCTTAGATCTCCTGCAGGAGGGTGTGCTGCAGACAGCATATGAGGGTGAAGTCCCAGGTGCCACCTCCCTGTTTCCAACATTTTGTTTGTTTAAGTCTCACACCATTTCTAGGCTGCTCCTGGACAGCAGTCACGGTCCAGCTCCTTCCCGCAGGGTTCAAATGCGGACTTCCAGCGTGTGACCTCTTGGACTGTTTGTTTCCTCAGGTTTAAAATCTTTCTGATGGTAGGCACAGCACAGTGATGCTCAGACAGAGGAAATGCGGAATTCTTTGCTACAGAAACTTCTGAACTAGGCATGGCTGCCAGGCAGGGCCATGTTGGGGCTGTCTGCCCATGGGCTGGGGTAACAGCACGTTGGAGCTATGAGGAGTAGATTATGTGTGGTAAGAAGGCGGGGTTAGCTAGGCTCTCCTGATCCCCGTGAATTGGCTAAATTTCTAGGCTCCAGGGCAGAAGGACTGTCCCCAGTATCGGGGTACTTGGCCCTGGGGCAACCAGGGAAGTGGATAGTGGTCCCAGTGTTGAGATCTGATAAGGGAAAGGGCTTGGACATGGATGTGCTCAGTTGCTCAACAAGGGGTTCTGAGTTGGTTCTAGCTGGGCAGTCAACACGAGGTCAAGTTGTCATGGAAAGGGGGAGAGAAAGGAAGGAAGAAGAAAGAAAGAAAAAGAAAGAAAGAAAAAAAGAAGGAAAGAGAAGGAAGGAAGGAAGGAAGAAATAAAGAAGGGAGGGAGGGAGAGAAACAGGAAGGAAGAAAAGAAGAGAGGAAGGAAGAAAAGAAGAGAGGAAGGGAGGGAGGGAGGGAGGGAGGAAAGAATGGAGGGAGAAAGGAAGGAAGGAAGAGATGGAAGAAAGAAGGGAGGGAAGGAAGGGAGGGAGGAAGGAAGGGAGGGAGGGAGGAAAGGAGGGAGGAAAGGAGGGAGGAAGGAAGGAAAGGAGGGGAGGGAGAGAAGGGAGAGAGGGAAGGAGGAGAGAAGGGAGGGAGGGATGGAGGAAAGAAGGGAGGGAAGGAAGTGAGGGAGGAAGGGAGGAAGGAAGGAAGGAAGGATGGAAGGAAGGAAAGAAGGAAGGATGGGGCAAACTAATCCAAATGCCCAATTCTCCTTTCTTTCTTCCTTTCCTAGTTGCCACATCTGCTTGGAAGTTTGAAGTTTCCCTCTACCTTCTGCTTCACTTTTCATCAACTTTTTCGCCTTGATAATAAAAATAAAGGATCTGTTTTATGTGCAAAGAAGCAAGAAGGCAACAAACAAGCACAAGTAGTGACCACGTAGTTAGTAGAAATTTCCCAGAAAGTATCTATGTCATTTTTAAGTACCATCAAATTTTAACCATTTCTGTTTTAGTTCAGTAATCATTTCTCTGAGCCAAAGATAACTAGCTACACATTTGTTTGTTTATACAGTATATCAAATATTTCTGGTAAAATAATTTTATTAAAAGTGAAAGAATGGATCAGTGTATATATTATTATCAACAGCTTAGTGATTCATTCGCATTCATAAGGTTCACCATGTTCTCACAGATCTGAGGGTAGTTTATATTAACCAACACAGCAACCTCCTCAGGTAGTTCCTGTATTTTCTTTCAATCACAAGTGATAGTTAAAAGTGGAACTCTGGTCCAGTATAAAGTAACATATTTTATTTGAAAAGCCTAGAAATTTAAATTGTATATTAAATGTTGTCTTAAAAAGATTTAATTTTTTTCTTATTGTTACATTTTTATTAATGTTCTTACATGTGAACTCCCATAGAGATAATTCACACTTACTTTTCACATGTTTGTGTGTGCATATGGTTTATGCATGTGTGATTTTTAAATGTTGGCTTACAGTTTCTAATATGGTTATCAGTGGCCACCTAAGGAGTTTGAAAGTCATGAGAAGGAATTTAAAAAAACAATGAAATCTATTTTTGCTAAAATAAGTTATAGCAGAGCAATACATTTCACAGGACAGATTGCTTGGAATTTCTCTTTGAGGCTCTCTGTGAGGGAAGTGGTATCGGTTATGGCTTGGATCTAAAATGTCCCCAAAGTCTCATGTACTCGTAAATGGGGCTCCTGCAAGGTGCTTGTGCTGCCGGGCTCTGTGCAGAGCCTACTGCTAGGAGCGGGGGTGTGGCTGGCGGTGGTCGTGGGGCCAGGACCTGGAAGGGTGGGTTCTGTCCCTGGATCCTGCCTTCTCCCTCCCTGCTTCCCAGCTACCACAGAGTGAGCAGTTTCCTCTGCCATACCCTTCAATCATGCCGCTTCTGCCTTGGAACCAGCCAACCCTGCACTAAGTCCCCTGAAAGCCACGGCCAGAACTAAACATTTCCTCCTTTCAGTTGCAGTTGTTAAGTATTTTGGCCCAGAGACAGGAAAGTTGATTAATACATACTGAAGACTTTGAAACGTCTTATGACATTTGCACACATTCTGTCAGGCGAGATGAAAGAGGTAGGATGTCCTTAGATAGGGAACGACGGGGTCTGGGGTGGAGCGAGATTCAGTCATCACTGGCACTGCATATGCATTCATGCCACGCATTAGTCCAAGGTCAAAATTCCTAGATCCTCATCCTAAGACTAGACCAGTTATATGGTTAGAATTTTACTGACCAGCTAGGGAGTTGTTGTGTAACTGTTCTTGGTTCATTTTCTGTTTTTATCCACTTAAACTTTAGTGGATGTATTAATTCCACTTTTTGTTCTTAAACTTACAACTATTCATTTAAAAATTAAGTTCTAGGATACATATTTACTCAGACACTATATATATGTATATACACACTCAACCTATAAATATTATAAATATGCACATGTAATACCATGAAATATAGCATTAAATTTTTATATTACCATTTATATAAACATTTGTATTCACATTTGTTTAGCTTGTTGATATGGATTAAGGCTACCATTAATCTTAGATGCTACATAGCTAAAAGGTAAAATGCTATGTTTGAGATGGGTATGGATTAAGTTAATGAAGAAATATTATGACAATTTTGATTAGATTAATATATTTTATTATTATATTTAATTTGTTTTCATATCCATGAAGTATGAATCATATGTTTGTAAAAACAATAGATTATTTTTTAGTGTAAGAAACACATAAAAATTGTTAAAACACAATGTTTAAGTGTGATTTCTCCTTTACATAGCATTAGACTTTTTACAATGAAATATTTATGGCAAAAACTTACCATAGAAGAAGTGGCATTGAAATGAAATTCACTTAGAGAAATCTCATACTTCAGTACTTCACTGAACTAGTTAAAAGTAATCGGAGTAAGATTTTAATAACCAAGTAAAACACTTGTACAGTTGGAAAGCGAGAACACTACACATTAAGTATTAGTGAAATAAAATACATTAGAAAGTCATTCCACAGTCATTGTTAATGGTGAGTGTCCAAAGGTGATGAGATTTTTTTTTAATGAACGATGACAGAGATTGTTGCTGTATGTATGTGCACCTTTATAGGATGGGCAGTGAAGGGTGGAAGGAAGTGAAATAGATACTACCAAATAGAAATAAGAAAGATCATATTTTATTTAACTTATCCCTCTTATACTCAAACAAAAGCAAACTAAAAGTAAGTCACAAAGACCATTCATACTGGTTACTCCATCATTGTTTTTCAAACCCTTATCATATACTTTTCTTACAGTAGAAATAGAAGTTACTTTCATTTTGTTACTATCACAAGGCTCAACTTCATTAAAATAATCAAACTTGAGAAACAACTAAAAAATATGCCTGAATCTATAATAGGTATCAGATATATAATATATATTATTTTGTATGTAAAATATATTTATATATCTATCTATATATAGCATATGAAATATAATTTTTAATAGGATTGTTTTTAAACCTTGTCTTGGCTATACTTTCAAATGCTTTCTTAAAAGTAAATAGTTTTACGAGTAGTTTAGATCCTTGCCTTTGAATGAAAGCTTATATATTTCCCAACTTATTTAAATTTGTTTTTTCCCAAATGAAGTTGTTTATACCAAGAAGTTAAGAAAGCGCTCACAGATCATGTCAGAACCTTATTCAATACGCTAGTGTAAAGTGTTGACTTGTGCCGGGCCGGTAGACATGGACACTCCCCTCACAAGCATTAGTTCAGCACTCTGTGCATGAGCTCATCTCTATCATCTTCCAGGCTGCAGCTCCGTTAGCAGAGCTGTAATACCAAAGGTAATTAGTGCAGGCTTGTCAGTTGGATTTTTGCTAACATTGTGGCCTTTATTTTATACTATATTTTTAAACGGTTCCTCAGGGAAACCAAATCACTTTGTTGGCCAGGAAGAGGCTATTCATTCTGGCCTAACAAAAGCCCTATTTAATTAAGAAGCATCCTGCCATTTATTGTGTACTCCCAACTACAATTTGGATGCTGGTCTCTAAATGCTAAGACTTGTCAGACTCAATTTCTCTGTTCTAATTTCCAATCAGAGAAAATGTGATACCAGGCATGGATCCAATTTTCCTTCTCTATTAACATTTATATTGACAGAGTTAATGATTTTATTATCATCTTTGGCTTGTTGCAAAACAGCAGTCATCGTATCCCTCTTTGTGCACCGTTACATATATATTATAAATTCACTGTCCCTGGAGAAATCACAAGTCATCCTATTAGATTTAATTAAGTGATCAGAATGACTGGCGGGAAGTCAGAGAGCTTTAGAAAGAGGATAGCATTTCCAGGTAAGAAACGAGATTAATATCTTCTCTATATGAATAATACGTCCAAGTGGATAGGCAGGGGAACATTCTGCAAGGCTCTTCTAGCGACTTGAGTTGTAATCTCCTTGACACTGCTCTGAAAATTAAATATTGAAGGAGTGTAAAACCTATACTTTTGTGCTACTTTAAAAAATATTACAATGGGCTTGTAAGTCTCCTTTGGATATGGAACAAAATTGTATCAAGAGGTAGTAATATTCATATCATATAGTAGTAGTAATCACATAGTAATAGTAATCATATTATAAATCATATATATAATTATAAATCATATATACTAGTAATAATTGTATCAAGAGGTACTAATACTTTGCATTTATTTCTTACCTTTTGGACTCAAATTTCCCCATTATTATATAGTCATCTCTCTGATTTAGCTGTAGTTTACTTATTGATTTATTTCTCAAATGTTTAGGCTGTGCTGATTTTAAGTCCCCACTTTGGAATAACTTATTCATTATGTAAGTGTACAGTTTCACAGGGGTGTAATTTGGTGCTCTTGTTTTAATGCACTTCTTTCTTATTTCACAGGGTACTGATACATATCTCTAAGTGATACTTCTCTATATTTCTTAGGGGCACCAGTGTGGTCTAATGATATAGCAGTAACATACCAGAAACATTTGCATCAATATAGAGCTAGGATATTTTATTGTAAAATTTTATTTTAGTTTTTATTTAACACATTAAAATGATATTTAAATATATTTCTCCACCATTTTCAGAAAAGAACATTTAAAAAAGACTAGCTGTTTTTTCAGTTCATTTAAGAATAATCATAGTCTTGCACAACTAAAGTGAAATGCAGATATATTTTTGGAATGTGATTAAATATATTTAGTATCCAAATACTGTCTCTGTCATAGTGAGGTTTTTTTTTTATTATTATTTATTTATTTTTTTCCTGTACCGGGGATCAAACTCACGACCTTGCGCTTGCCAGGCAGGTGCTGTCCTGCTAAGCTAAATCCCCAGCCCCTCCAAATACTGTCTCTATGCAAATTCCTTGTCAACACTTTAAAAAATTATGCTCATCCTCTGAGACACGTACAACTAACATTATGACTTTAAAGTGGTAAAGGAGAGCAGTCATTTCAGAGATCCTTAAGTGAATTCCTGGAAGCACTGAGAAGTAGAATCATGCTAACAAGAAGGATATTAGCTGAACATATATTGATTTTGCTGGGGAAGGGAAACAAATATAGCGTGAGGGACAGAGAAAAAAGAGAACACAAAGGAGTGAATATTACAAGCCTGTCCCTCTTAAGTCACAAGAAAACCAGTCATTGAACACTGTGCTTTGGATGAACCATGAATATGAACTATGTAGGCTTCACAGCTCAAGGAAATGAGGTAGATAAATGCAACACGCACTCACTTTGTCCCTTGAGGTCATTTTTGAGAAAGAACCATTTAGATTTGCCATTACGTATTTAAACATTCATGACAAAATCAGGAAGGGAGAACATTAACCCTGCGCTGTATTTAGAAGGAAGCGCCGTGGAGTAAGAATTATATTCTCCTCTACAGATCTCCAAGCCTTCATCCGTAGAAGTCAGGGAAAGCCTCTTAGATGCAAGGCTTTTCCCTTGTCACTATTTTTCCTTTTATAAGAAAGGAGAAGATCTTCACCTCTGCTAACCCCAGAACTTCCTATTAGACTCGTGGTTTTGGCTCCGCCCTTGTCTTGAGACAAGCAGAAATAATATTAACCGGGCTTTACCCTGGTTATACCAGCGACCATGAGAACACCCAGATTCCCAGATCATCCTTATTGATGACTGATTTGCCACTACAGATTCCACTACAAACTCTGCACAGGCCCCACAGTCTCTAACTTTCGAACGTTTTCCATGAGCCCTCTGGAACATTGTAGTACACTCAGAAAAAATAAAACCTAAGTTTCCAAGTTTTTCTACCTGTTCTTTTTACCTCCAAAGTAACAAAAATGTAAATCTTCCTTGAGGGCTGCACACTTTCCCCAGTCCTCTCTCTACCACTGAGACTGAAGTGGGGTGAGGCTGCTCCTTATTTGGAGGTAAAATACCCATATCAGACCATGACCGACCTTCTCCATTACAATTGCATACTGTTTTACTTATGTATTTTATTTGTTTTTTGGTTGGTTGGTGTTTTTGTAATGCTGAGGATCAAATCCCTGGCCATGGTCTTGCAGACAAAGCAAACACTATAGCTCGGCATACACAGCTGCACATCATACCTGCAAAGCTTTTGCTTCTGATTTCCTGTCACTCTATAATCACATCTTGGTGACACTTCGAAAACCTTGGCCTCTCAGTTCCTCAAACTCCTTTTTCATCTGCGTAGACTTTCATTTCCTTATCGTACTTAAGAGACCTGACAGGACCAGTCTGTGACATCATCATGATCTAAGCATTTCTCTGAGAATCACTTCTGTCTCTTCACTCTTTCTAGGTATCATACATTCAACTTTTTTCTAGATCTCAGTCCTTTGAACTGATTCTGCCATGCTGTGTCTTCCTTTTATTTTTCTCCTCTCTCATCCTCATCTCTCTCTTTATTAGTTTCTATTTCTTAGCCAACTGTACACTTACCCCCTTGCATTGACCCTGGATTTTCGTGACTCTCAGTTCATGTGGGTTCAGTTGTTAGACCACAGTCCTGTGTAAAGCGTGCTCAGTGCTACCCGGCAATTGTTACATCAGGTCTATCTGCTTTCCATTTCCCCTCCTCTCTCCTCCAAACCTAATACTGCTCTTCTCATTTGTCCTTCTTCCCTCTCAGCAGATGACTATCTTGTTTTGTAAAAAAACTAAGAACAATGAGAAGAGACATATTATAATTTCCAATACAACTTTACCCATGTACCAGCCACAGTACCCATAAGTTCTGTTTAATTTGTATAGTTGTATTTAAGGCCAAGTTCACTTTCTGTAGAAATTCTGCCCATTTTCTTCTGTATCAGCAATTGCTCTATCACAGCGAATTCTTTCATGATGTCACGATCCATTTAAAATCCCTCATTCCACATTAAAAAATAAGCATCGGTTGATCTTCACTTCCCATGATTCCATCATATTTTTAAGTTTCAGAAATGCCATCCTAATTAACTGGTTCATCAACTGTGAAATTCCTGGAAGGTTTTTATGTGAATTGACTTGTTTTCACTTCTCTTATGTATCTGGTTATTTATTTTGGGGTCATCTTTCTTGTGGACTGTCTTACTTCTTTTGTGGTGTTATATCAAAATATCATAAACTGGATACCCTCTGAGCAACAGAATTTATTTTCTTACAGGTTTTGAAGATGCAAAGACCCGTGTCAAGGTACAGGTATATTTGGTTCCTAGTAAGGGCCAGTATTGTTGTTCATAGATGACTTCTTCTGTCCAGCCCTCACATGGTGGAAATTTGAAGAATCTCTCTTTTCTAAAGTCACTAATCCCATGTGTAAGGGCTCTGTGTCTCTGATGTAAAAACGGTAGAAGGGTGCAGTGCCAATTCCTAAAACCCATCAAATTGGTGATTAAATTTTAACATATAAATTTGGGAAGGACACAAGCATTCAAACAATAAAATTGTGTGAATCAATGATTTGCTCCTTTTTTATTGTGAGGTAGTAATTCACTGTTTGGACGTACCAAAGTTTGTGTGTTAACTGTCCTGCCAATGAACAGTTGAGTTATTTCTAGATTTAGCTACTACAAAGAGAGTTATTATAAACATTTCTGCAAAAGTTTTTGTGTGAACACATGCTTTCATGCATTTGGATGAATTAGTAGAAAAGTTGCTTCCTAGGGTTGATGCATATTTAGTTTTTAAAGAAAACTCTAAATGGCTTTCCAAAGTGGTTGTACCAGTTTCTACCCCGCCTGCTGTGTTTGAGAGTTTTTGTTGCTATTCATTTGCACAGAGATGCTCTGGTCAGTCTTTAAAGTTTTAGTAATCTAAATAGGTAAAAAGAGGCACCTCATTATGCTTTTTAAAAAACTATACATCTCCATAATGACTAATGATTTTAATTTCTCATATGTCTATTTGTCACCCATATGTCATTTTTAGGTTGAATTATATATTTTCTTATTTTTGAATTTTGAGGGATCGTTATATATTCTGAACACAGGTTCCGTATCAGATTTCCTGTTACAAATACATTATCCCAGTGTAATCTTTTCATTATTTTTATAGTGTCTTTTAAAGAGCAGAAGTTCTTGATTTTCATGAAAACAAATTTA
Source organism: Chinchilla lanigera (assembly GCF_000276665.1). Classification (NCBI taxonomy): domain Eukaryota; kingdom Metazoa; phylum Chordata; class Mammalia; order Rodentia; family Chinchillidae; genus Chinchilla; species Chinchilla lanigera. Next base: position 3,816,137 of record NW_004955407.1, read on the forward strand.
TCAGTATTTTTTTCATAGATTGTACCTTTGGCTTTGAATCTAAGATATCATGGAGGTTTTCTTTTACAATTTTTGTAGCCTTACATTTTATATTTTAACCTAGGTCTAAATTAATTTTAATGATGTGAATTACAGATCAAAATTTACTTTTTATGGATAGGCTATTATTACATTTTTAATTGTTTTATGGAATTCAGCATTAAGGGCAAGTGGGCCTAGAGATATCTTTGTGGAGGTCTTTTATCTGTCAATTCAATTTCATTAAAAGAGTAGTTTTATTGAGTGAACATACTTTTATTAAGTGAACTTTTAATAGTTTGTTTCCTTCAAATAATAGGCTATTTTCATGTGGGTTGTCAAATTTGTTGGTATAAAACTCATGATAACTACTTATACTTTAAATGTCTATAGAATCTATGGTAATATCACCTCTTTATTTTCTGATATTACACGTTTGTGTCATTTATTTTCTTTTTTTTAGGTGCTAAAACGGTTTTGAGCTTTTATTAAAAAATATATTCGCAAACATATAAAATTTAGGATGAAAAATGCTCATTTTAAAACATGTAATGTTATTATTTGCAAACATACACAGATGGTATAAATCCCACACCACCAAAAATGTTAATGACGCAGCACTGCGCTCATGGAACAAACAGCCTTGCTGTCACCCCACAGCTTCTCGCCCCACTTGCAGGGAGCTGAGAATCCGTACAATGAAAGTCGCGAGAGCCACACTGCCAAAGCAGTAGTACAGGGGAAAAAGATCACTTAGCGCACACATTTTAAAAACACGTTTCCTAAGGATTCACATAGACAAAAGGAAAACACAATTTTGCATTTTCCCCACTTTGAAGTGATCAATATTGCATCTTAGCATGTTAAAGAAAGATGTCAAATCCAAGTCTGAGTGAAACATTGCACGTATCTCTCCTGCTGAAATCTGCCGAAAAACAGGCTCCTTGAGGCCCTGGCCCACTCATGGAAATGTTCTCAAGCACAGCGTTTAAAAAGCCTACTGCAAGTTGCTTTGCTCTACTCAGCTCTTAACATTTTAGACAGTGAAAACACAGGGCACTATTTAGAGTACCAGAAGATACTCTAAACACAGCTGCAGAAAACCAAAGGCAGGCAGGAACCGTGCTCCACAGTGCACATGCAGCAGGACGCAGGGCGCGGGCCGGGATCCCTCGGTCTTCCTCCCTGTGCTGGGGGAGCCCCCTCGCGCCCGCGCCGCCTCATTCTCTCCACGTTACAGTATGACGGCTGACTTTGTTTTTTAAGCAGTTAGGCATCTTCAATTTCATGTTGCATTATTAGTAATACAATGGCAGTTATGGCCTCTACTATCAAAAAGAGAAAAATTCAAACTACATTCTTTGGGGCAGGAGAGTAAAAAAACTGCATGGTTTAAAAATATTTATGTAACAGTGGATTTGGTGGGGTTTATAATTTCTACAAGAGAATACAGGCCGGAAACAGAACAAATGCTTGGACATGCAAAATCTATTGGACACATTCTAAATTAAGCCTGTGCATCCTCCTGTAGAGAAGGGCCCAGGTTGACTTGAATTCTGAACAAAAAAGACCACTCTGTTCAAGATAAGCTGTGGACATTCCACATGCAGATTGCATGAAATGCTTTTCTCTGATACTGATGGTCACTTGAAAACTTAGGATCCAAAGTCAAGCCGGCCAACTTTTACACCTCACAAATCCCAGGAGAGATGCTCAAGAAAGAGGAATAAAGCCATCTGTGAGGTACACGGGTTTGTGTACTTTTCAAAGACATCACTCTACAGCACAGAGCAGCGCCACCCACTGGTGATACTGGACACAGACCGTTCTCAGGGCTACTCCTGAGCCCACACTTGGACTGCGGAGGTTGGGGAAATGGGTGCATGAACAGATGGACAGGGTGGTCTGAACGCAGGTCTCCCGGGGTTGTGCAAAACCTAGCAAGAAGCATCTCCAGCTTGTTGTCCATTTGCATTCTACTAAGTTTCCAGTAAAGACATGGAGCAATGTGAATGTGCAATCTAAGCTAGCATGAGGTTCTGGAGAGTAAGCATGAATGAGGAATAAGGCAACTAAACTGTGACTGGCCACGGTCATCTATTTGCAAGTATCCAGGCTTGGCCTGGCTCTCTGGGGATTCATTCTGGCCTGAACTTCCTGGCAATCATGACCGCAAACTTCTGGCTTCGAGTTTTAAGTAAATAATTTGAACATACAAACCTGGGAGTGAAACAGATTTATCCTTTTCAAGTCTCCATGTTCTGGGCACTTAAAAATTTACTTTCACACTAAGGAAGCCTTATCATAGATTTTCTTTTACTGTCCACCATATTCATTCCTAGGATCAAAGGGTGAAAATTAACAGACTGATTTTAAGTCCCTCTTTAGGATATTCTCTCTGTACTCTCTCATATTATTAAACATACTCAAAAGCATCATTTAAATTCAAGTGTCTGTTATAACGAGAATCCCTTGATTCATCTGGTTACTAAGGCCCACTGAGACGACACTTGGGCATGATCCAACCTACCACTAAATTCATTTTATGAGAACAGCCACATGGCTTTTTGCACGCTGTCTCCTGGTGTCAGCAACACTCTTTATCTTACCATAACTTTGTCTTACTGTAACTTTCTCTTTCTCAAATGATGTGTGAGCAATTCATTTTTGGTTGTGGAGAGTTACACACTATCTTTGAAAAACAAACTACCTCCAGTTGAGTATGAAAACTTCTAAGCTTCCTTGAATTCTACATGCTCACACATACCTAGGTAGCAAAGCTGGGTGCTACTGCACCTTTCTCAAGTGGATGTGTCTGTATTTGGTCATGCTGTGAAGTCAACCTGAGTTTCTGGAGATCAGCTCTTGGGAGGGACATGCCAGCTGTGTTCATCATACTCAGTGGGGCCCTGAAGGAGCTCTGGCTGGCAATTAGACCGCTGTGGCTTAGCTCTGGGACTGGCTGGTTTAGGAGTGGAGACCTCCGCCTGGGCATAATCTTCATTGCCAGCATCAAGGTGCTATTTTGAGGTAAACCAGGGGCAACCTGTGTAGTAGCAGCTTCAGGTGGCAGAGCGGGACTGAGAACAGGGCTCAGTGGGATTGTGTAGCTTAGGGCAGCCTTTCAGTAGACTGTGTGATTGAAGCTGCAGTGATGAGCACTGGGGCAGGGACTTCAGGTTGATCAACTGCAGTTGATAAGCACTGGGGCAGGGACTTCAACTGCTCACAACTGCGTGGTGAGCAGTTGAATGGACACTCAGGTTTTCCAACTGGGTGGCTTCTCCAGAATGCTCAAAGGGAAACGGTAGGAAAGAGCTGGGCTCTTTCTGGGAGGCATCTCCTGGGAGCTTCTCTATTTCTACTGAACCCAGACCCACAACTGCTGGTTTTTGGCAAAAAGATTCCAAACGACTCTTCCACTGTCAGATGTTTATGTGCAGATGGAGCCGATTAACCTTGTGACCCAGAGGATGTCTCTTCTACAGTTTCAGTTACAGCTTCCCAGATTGAAAAGCTGAGTGCTTGACTGTAACCCAGGGCTGGGGGTATTTGAGTCACGCATCTGAGTCCTCTCATGTGCATCCTTGGCTCTACTAAGCATTTCCAGGATGTCGATAGGCCTGTGGTCACTGCAGCCATTGGCCTGGCTGGGACTCTGTTTATCTCAAAAAGCTTGCTGGGATCGCTGTGTCTCCTCGTCCACAACATCAGCCATGAGTTTTGCAATGCGGTGACAGTCATTCTTGTCATAAAACCATATACTGTCTATTGATAAACTTGCATTTCTATACAGAAGAAATGGTTCATGGAGCTGAAATTCCAAATCTTTATTCACTGATTCAACTAGATTGTGCGTATTCAGTTGATTTACAAGGGTAAAATCATGGTAAGGTGAAGCTGACCTTCGATATACAAATAAGGTCCCTTTTATATGAGTCTTCCCCCACTGGTTGGCCTTGGGGCAGAAGGTGTACAGAGCCACTTGGCCCATGAGGTCTGCGATGCTGGTGATGTAAGGGTCATGTTGCTTCAAAGCCGCTAGACTCATTTCCTGCCCAGCTCTGCTCAATGACTCCATCTTGAATCTCAGAGTGGAGCCTTTATTTTCTTTTTGATTAGTGAAATCTTCATCAGTTTTGCAGGTCTTTAACAACTCACTTTTTGGCTCACTTCCTTTTCTTTTATTTTTCTTCTGATTTTTATTTCACTAACTTTCATTTTAATCTTTCATATTTTCCCTCTCACATTTTCCCTTCTCTTTGTATTTGCAGCTTTGGATTTCAGTTGGTTTTCTTATTCTGGTTGCTAAGGTGAAACCGAGGTCATTTGTTGAGACATTGCTTCTTTTTTAATTATGCATTTACGATTATACATTTGCTTGTAAGTTCTGCTTCAGTTGTAGCAAAAAAAAAAAAAAATTGAGATGCTGTGTTTTTACTTTCATTCCAAAGTGATTTCTAATTTCCCTTTTGGTTTCTTTTTCAACTCATGGTTTATTTAGGGTGTGCTATTTAATTGCCAAGTATTTGGGAATTGTCCAGAAAGCTTCTCGTTAATTGATTTCTAATTTAATCCTACAGAGGATACAGAAAATACTTCACATGAAAGAAGACTTTTAAAATTACTAAGGCTTGTTTTATGAACTAGAGCATAACCTCTCTTGGTATATGTCCTAAGTAACGGGAAATATTGTGTATTTTTATTATATGGTGACATCTAAAAAGTCATTGAGGTCAGGTTCGCTGGTGATTAGTAATATTTCAGGATTCTTTTGCTTGAAGAAATTTCTTTTTTGAAATTTATTTCACATGTATAAACATTTAGAATTATTTTATCTTCCTGTTGAATTCAGTCATTTTATCATTATGAACTGAACCTCCCCTTTTTCTTTGATGATATTTTTTCTAAACTTTTATAGAATTATTAATATGGACCCTAACTTTTAAAAATTAATGTTCATATGACATGTCTTTTAATTCAACTGATTTGTATCCTTATATTTATAATGATTTGGTGTAGAAAGTGTTTCATTATGTCTTGTGTTTTAATTTAAACTGACAATCTCTGACTTTTTTTTTTTTTTGGAGACAGGGTCTCGCTATGTATTTCAGGCTGACTGTGCTCTCACTATGTAGTTCAGACTGGCCTCGAACTCATGGTGATCCTCCTTCCTCACCCTGCTGAGTGCTGGGATTACAGGTGTGCCCCACCATGCCTTGCCAATTTCTAACTTTTTAGGATTTAAATCTATCATTATTATAATTGTGTTCTATTTATTGTGTTTGTTCTATATTTTCTATATCATCTTTTCCTCTTTTCCTTCAGATAAAAAGACCAGGTTTATGTCACTTTTTTTCTCTCCTTTGTTGGGTAATTTGTGTTAAGTTTTTGTGTTATTTTAGTGGTCTCTTTAGGGTACAAGATTAAATCTTTAACTTACCAATTTATCTTTGAGCAAAATTATTTATTTATAATTTTGGCATTTTGCTAGTGAGAAATCTATTTTTGAACATATTTACATTTGTTCTTCTGAATATGATATATCCTTTCTCCTGTTTAAAAATTTAAAAAGTTATTTGTTATTGATCTCACAAAATTTAATTATAGCATGCCTTCATTTTTTTTCTTTTTACATTTGGTATATTTCAACCCATTGAATTTTGTGGGTCTATGATTTATAATGTATATCAAATATAGAATTTTTTCAAATGATTCTTTCTGTCCCTATTTTCTCTTTCAAGTACATTTATAGTAGGCAATTTAGAATAGTCCCAGAGATTGCTGAAGGTCTATTTTCTTTCTTCATTTTTCTCCCTATACTTCATTTTGTAGTTTTTACTGCTACTGTATTTCTTAAAGTTCATAAGTCCTTTTTCTGCTATGTTTTGTTTTCTATTAATCCCATAGATCATATTTTTAATCTCAGGCATTATCATTTTCATGTTTTAAATAGCTTCTATGTCTCTTACTGATTTGTACAACTTTTTTACTGAGTTTTGGACACTTGGCCTATTGTTAAAAATTGCTAAAATATTCTGTAATTCTATCATTTATTTTACTCCTGGATACTTTTTATGTATTGACTCTTATTTACAACATGATTCATTATATTTTCTTGCTTCTGTCTTGTGGATACCAGATACTACAAAATTTACTCTGTCAACTGCTAGGTACTTCTCTATTCTTAAAAGCATAAGTGAACTGCATCCTGATTCTTCACTTAGGAAAAAGTTTTATCTGTTTGAGTGGTACAAATTTTGATGGATAGGACCAGAAAAGTATTTGGTTTAGAATCATATTTTGCTCCATTACACTAAAGTTCCTTGAATCATGAGAGATCCCACTTTTTCTCAAAGAACTGAAATTACTCCTAATCTTTTTTTATAAAGCGTTATTTTCTTTAACATTTTAGAGTTAGGATTTCTGTCATACTAGTGTTCTCACATGCATCTGAAGATAGATATTTATACAGTGTGGTTCAGAGACACCGATTTCCAGAGTTCTGCATTGTGAAGTTCTCTTGTCTCTGGAAGTTTTCTGTGTTTGCTGTTCACTTGAACTCCCACAACACTCCAGCCCGCTTTCTTCAACTCAAGGAGGCAGCAGACGCCACAGCTCCCATTTCCTCCAGCACCACCTTGTAGTGCTCCTCAGACAGTGAAATAGGAAAGCAAATCCTGTTTGTTTCCTGTTTCTCAGAGATCACCATTCCTTACTGCCTTCTATCAGTTGTCTTGAAAACCATGTTTGTATTTCATTAATTTTTTAGTTGTTTAATTTGGTTTAGAAAACTTATATCTTATTCTATTTTTTATTATGAGTATGTTTTTGGAGTACATATGTTTTACACTCATCAGGGGAATTGGTACATGTACACGATACAGCTTGTTTCTTAATTTAATCCACTTCTCTCCCTCTTTCCTTCCTCCTCCTCTAATTCCCTTTTCCCCTTGTTGATATTATTAGTCTTAGCTCATGTTTATGGCACATAACATATTCATTGAGGTTCTTAGGGTCTTGTACATAGTGTTTCTTATGCCTCTATCTGGACCTTATGCAGAAGTATTTATCTTCCTTATATTATAAATCAATTTAAATTAAGCTTCTGTTCCTACCATTTTGTCTCAAATACATCAAAGCTACCAATGACTTCCATAATGATAAAAAATGATAAATTTTTCCACATTTGTAACCTGTCCTCAATATTTAGAAAAGATGCATACAATTCTATATGTATGCATCTGAAGTTTAGGATTTTTACATGTTTAGAGTTAAACAATACATGACATAAGATAAGGGTCCAACTTTATTGTCTTGCATTCTATTCTTTACTTTTATTCAAATAATTTTCCTTTCTAGGAAATGTATTTTTTATTGCTTGTCTCCTACCTCTAGAAGTTGAAGCATTTAAACATGGAAATTTTTGTTTCAGTTTACCTGTTTTTTATTATATAATATGCAATTTAAGATTTCTCAATGTCTTTTTGTAATTTAATGAATTTTTTTCCCGTGAGTATTACACTATATGGAGGTACTAGAGTTTATTTTTCCAACCACCTTTTGAAGGACACTTTGATTGTTTCCAAATTTTGGCAATTATAAGTACAGCTGCCACAAACATTTTTTGTGAAGATTTTTTTAAATGTAAGTTTTCAACACATTTAGGTAAATACCAAGGAACATGACTGCTGGATCAAATGCTGAGAATGTTTAGTTTTGTTAAAAAACTATAAAAATGTCTTCCACATGTCTATCATTTTATGTTTAAACCAAGAATCAATGAAAAATTTTTGTTGCTCCCTGTTATTGTCAGTATTTGGTATTCCTGTGCTTTGGACTTTAGTCATTAAATAAATATAAATAGGTACTTATATTTTCATTTGAGCAGCCATTTCTTTCAATTAGCCTATTTATTACCTTCTATAATTATAGACAAATAGATAATACTTAAAATCTTAGAAATTCTTCTTTTAGGCAGAAAAACATGATTTTTTTCTACTTCTGTGAAGTTTATCTTGGTGACCAATGAACATTTTTTCATATTTAGCATTTATTTGTATATACCAAGATAATAAAGACAGTAAGGGCATTTGGAGATTTTGATTTCTATAGGTGTCAATTAAAAGTAATTTTTTTCAATATTTCAATATACCTTGAAAATTTTTTTGATTTGCAAAATTAAGGGAATTCTTGAAGATACTTTTTTTTTTGGGAATTAGGATCTTAAATTGATTTTACATACCACAAGGAGTAATAAGTTCTCCAGGAAGATTTAATTAATTTTTGTATTGCTTATATCAATTTCAGAGAAGCTTTTACTTTTTTCTTGATTCATATTTAAATAAATAAGGACTTCTTTGCTTGAATTATTATCTGAAAAATAATTACATTATGGTACATATTATTACTATGTGGATACTTTTGGGAATACTTTTTAGCATCTCTCATAATTATCCTTATATTAAGACCTAAATTGAAGACATCAGTAATATACTATATCAGAGTGAGTGATAGTTTCCTGGGGTTTTGCACATTTTTAATGGAAGGTTACAACTCTTCCATTTCAAAGACTTTCTGCTGTGATACCATATGGCATTCCATGTGTGTAGCAAAAATCATTTGAGCTCACTTCTACTTTGGGCCTTTACTACTTAAATGACATTGGATGAATTAATACTTAAATTTTCTGATCCCTATTCACCTTTTCTGCAAAATGATTTCTTAATATTTAATTGGTGAATAACTTTAAGCAACAGATGTAATGACAATAAACACCTAAAACTTTTACACATTATTTAGGTAGCTCGATGTTGTTAATAATTTATAGATCCAAAGTGATTGATACTAGATTGAATTTAGTGAATAATGATTAATTAGATGTACAGTATTGATGGGCACTATATTTATTAGTGTACTTATTACTTTGTAGACATTAGTTATAAAAATCACTGTGAAAGATAATATAATTCCACAAAAAAGGTGAGACTAAATTAAATACATAATTAAATATAAAATAGTTAAAATATAAAGGTAATAGTAAATAAAACATATAATTTACAATATTTACTTTGTAATAGTAATTGTGAAACAATAAATTATAGTACTAGAATGGAAAAGTTATAAAAATGAAATGCATGTAATTAAAAATGGAAATATAATCTCAGTACATAAAATATCTACTACAATATGAAATAAATTTAAAGCAACACCTGCAACTTTTAAATAAACATATGGAAATGAAAGTCTAACATACTGGGGTTTATATTGGATAGAGTTTATAAGGTGGAGTGGTTAATAGCACATTAACATGATGAAAAGCATGGATTTGATGTCAAAGAATAATAATTTAAATCTGGATATTTCTGCCATTGAATAGTACAACCTTGATAAATATATTTGTGCTCTAAGTATGAATTCTTTTTATTTTTATACCTATACATCAGCTTCTTCACACACAAAATGGAGATAATATTGTCAATTTGAAAGATGCATTATAAAAAATAACATATATCTAATGATCTTGTACTATCTGACATATAACAGTCTAGAATTACTTAATGGTAATGTTATTATTTCCTGTTTCAGAGGCTAAACTAATATAGTTATCATGCATTATCTCAGCAATGGTTAACACCGTTCTCAATTTCATATGTTGCCAAATCAACTGAAAATTCTACATTTGGGAGGTGTGAAAATTTCAGGAAATTGGACTTCTGCATGTTTAATGTAAAGCAAAGCCATAGTTTGAAATAGGCCAAATGCCTCTCAACTAATTTGATTCTTTAGCATTTGTGCCCTAGAGTAAAGAAAGGCAGACAAATTATTACACACATAACATGCCTAGCAGTCGTAGGCCAAGCCCTAGTCAATCATAAGCAGTACCACACATTGCTTCTATTGAGTGGCAAGTAGAAAACAATGGGCATGTTGATGGCAATGAGAGATGAGTTTTGAAAAGTACAGATGCCAGATAATAGAAGGCTTTAGTCTTGATAAATGTACAGGGAAAGATTCCATTTCCTAACCAGATGTATGATGCATATGGAAATAGTTATGTCTCTTCAAGAGAGGGTCAGGCTCAACACTCTATTGTGTAACATTAGGAAAGTCATTTTTTTCGCTCTGAATATAGGAAAGCAAATCAATTTCAGTGTTTCTATAGTCAATACAGAATACCTCACCTTTTTTCACATTCCTAAAAAAGACCCTACACTACTCACCTTTCTTTAGTTCTATACTTATTTAAGTCATCACACAGGGAAGAAAGAACTGACTAGCAGTACCAACAAAACTTTGATCGTTTATTCATCTGAGAAATTCCAAACAGCACTGGTTTTTCTGGCCACTTTCCTACTCTATTGGAATGTTTGATTCTATATGTGTGATAAAAATACTGTGATGTGAATGTTTGAATTAAAAAAAAAAGTTTCAGCAAAAGACACATTGTCATCAATCCCCCTTAAAATATTTTCCCTTTCTTTGAACACACTTACCTTGTCATTCTTCCCACCATCTAAACAGCCATGGAAGCCCTCTTTTATGAATGTCTTTAGTTGTGCTGTCATGCCTGCCTCACTGTCCTAAATAGGTTCAAAACATTTACTGTTCATGGTCATTTTGACTTTGAAAAGAACCAGCCAGAAGTTTCACAGTGCCAGATCTAATGAATAAAGTGAATGAGGACACCCCATAATCTTTTCACAGTCCACCTCAATAGTGCTTGGCAGTTAAATTCACCATATTTTTTTTATCACTCCTACTATAGACATTTTTGAAAGAGAACTTCCAGAATTGCTTGAAGAGGTGGCAAGAACAATGAGATAAGATATTTTGAGGGGAATTTATGACAATGTATTTTTTACTATATTTGTTTAATTTAAATATTCACCATATATTTGGATCACATGTCATACATTAGAAAAGGGGTTTCACATTTAAAAAATAAAACTATAACAAGTTTAAGATTCACTCAATGACATTTAAGTAACAGGCATATCTAAGAATTATATCCAATATTGTCTCTACAACCACAGAAATAAACATTTTTCACCTTAGATCTACAGATCTTTATTATGTTGGCAATACAAAATTTTATTTGAAAAGTTCTCATACCCATTTTAATTTCTTAAAAATCATAAGGCTTCACTATTTCTACTTTTACTGTTATAATATAATGTCTAGGAAGATGCTTGAAAGATATTATTTTGAAAACATGAATTCCACAGACACAGAATAGGTTCATAGACAGAATGGTTGGCAAGTTGCACATCTGTTGGTTCACATCTCCTGGAGACTTTGTATTTGTCCTTAGTCTTCATTTGTCAGATTTAGTGTAAGTAGGAATCCAGCAGAAAGGAGATACTATTTTTGCAGTACATTCTTATGTAATATTTTATAATTTTAGGAAGGAAAATAATATAAAACAGCATCATGTTGATATTCATGTGGGACGTATTTCTGAGGGCCTTTAGAACCCTATACCTACGACCTGTTGCACATGGTATCTTTAGAGTGCTTCAAAAACAAATTCTGAAACCTTATTTATTTTAATAAATACTGGGGCTGGGGATTTAGCTCAGTGGCAAGAAGCACCTGCCTGGCAAGCGCAAGGTCGTGAGTTCGGTTCCCGGTACCAGAGAAAAACAAAACAAAACAAAACAAAACAATACTTTGGAGCAGATTTGGCCATGCTTACTTTTATGCTCATATAAATTATCTTATTATGCATGTATCTCTTAGATTAGAAAGTCTACATTTTAATGTGTTTAAATGATTAACATTTTCCTAGACTTTTCCACTGCACTAATATTATTGAGTAAACTGTGAGCAGAAAGGCCTAGATCAGCATTTAGTACCATTACTGAGCATTACATATTGTTTAAATAACTATTCACTAGCAGAGTGAAATTTATAAATTCCATGTTGTGTCACTACTGAGTCTATATTTAGAACATGTTAGAGTACATAAAATTTAGCACAGATACATATCTAGAAATGTAGTCAAAGCATATTTTCTTATAATTTAACTCTTTTACATTTATAGATTTTTTAAAAATATCTAAAATTCACTGATAATTTTCTTTTCATTTATGTGATTCCTTATTGTGATTTATGTAATGGCTTATAGAGTTCAGTTTCAGTATTTCTTTGACATTTTGTGGAAAAATGGAAGAGTTAGATGTTATTCCTTTTATTGCAACTACAGAATTAATCAACCTTTGATGGACAATCATTTGTTACTGCTAAATGTCCTGGCCCTTTTCCTTTTCAAATGAGTAGAACCATTTCCAGGATTTTGTCCTTTACTCATTAAAAATTATAAGTGATCTCGTAATTTATAAAATATTTCTTTATGTAGGTCCTAAAATTAGGAAAAATTGATATCTATTTTTTGAGGGGGGAGCATGGGCATTTTTAATTTTTTAAAACCTTTTTTTATTTTAAAGAGAGTAGTAAAAAAAAAACAATAGCAACATATCAACATCACAGACATAAATAAAACAAACCAAAACCATTAAAAATGATACAGGGTTTACAAACAAAATAATAGGAACTAACAGTGGTTGTTATATTACATATTGTTATCTGCAACTATGTTGCTCAAATTACCAGATGTAAGAATGGAAGATTGTTCAAACTATTAAAGGGAATAAAAAATAATTATTATATAAAACACTAGAAATACTACAGAATTTCCCTAGACAACATGGTGGGAATTCACCAATGGCTGTTCCATTGCATATTGTTTACTTCAAACAGTTGCTCAGATTACCAGATATAAGCATGCAAAATTGGTCAAAATATAAAAAATTTTAAGCATTAACTGTTCCTTTTAATATACCATCAGACATCAGCAGTATAGTTATCCCACCTATCTCTCTCTCTCTCTGTCTCTCTTTATCTATCTATCTATCTATCATACCTTCCTTCTTTCTTTTTCTTCTTTCCCTTGTCCCAGTTGTTCCTTCCTTTGAGCAGTTTCTTTCTCTTTCATCTCATCTATTGTATGCTTTGCGTTTTATTTACTCTTTCAAGTTCCTACACCAGGGAGACAATATGATGTGTACACATGTAGGTCTGATTTATTTCACTTATGAGTATGGTCCCTAGTTGCATCCATTTATCTACAAAAACCTGGAGTCTACCTTTTTTTTATAGCTGAGTAATACTCCATTGTATAAAAATACTGCATCTTTTTTATCCTTTCCTAAGTTGAGGGCATTTGTGTTGTTTCCAAGATTTAGCGATAACGAATTGTGCTGCTATAAACATGGGTGCATATATATCATTGTGGTATGATGTTTTTAATTCTTCTGGGAAAATACC
>NW_004955407.1:3836603-3838607 GCF_000276665.1 Chinchilla lanigera
TGTAAGACCTTATGTAGTTAACTATCATATATGCCTATTTAAAACCAGAGTAACAGACCAAACAACATACAAAGTATGTAAGTCATTTGTACTAAGTCAAGGTACACTTAGACCTGGCATGGTGGCACATGCTTATAATCCCAGAACTTCAGTGACTGAGGCAGAAGGATCAAGTTTGAGGCCAGCCCACACTACATAGTGAATTCAAGGCTACACTAAACTACATAGGGAGACTTTGTCTACAAACAAACAAACAAACAAACAGATGTTTAGAGCAAATGAAATCTTTTTTTACTGGTATTAGTAAGTACATAGTGTTTAAAAATCAGACAAACATTTATTTCAATACTACTTTTTATCAATTTTCCTTTATCCTTTCTTTAATTAATCTTATCTCCATCATACATTCTAGGCAATCTATGTCATTTTACTATGAAATACCAAGGAAATTTTATATTCAGGCAAGCTAGCTTATCAGAATTAGCTAGCTAATTCTCTAGGCTTGCATTTAAAAATGTCTTGGCTAACAAGGCAGAAGATTGGACATTTTACATGCTGTTTACATGATAACAAATAAATATGAGAAGGGTGATTAAACTTGATTATATCTTGGGTCTCTGTCAGATCTAAAATTTCCATGTTTCTTTGATTTATGCCATTATTCTTCAGTTTGCTAAATATAAAACCTTAGAAAAATAATCTTGCATTTCCCATAACTGTGGGAACGTAGTTTTAGTTATTAAAAGACTGTTATGCCATGTGCTTTAAAAAGACAAATAACAGCCTTTCATTATTATCAAATCTACTCATAAATCACTGGCAAAAAATGTTAAGAACCCCAAATTATCACATTGAAATTTGAAACCATGACTACCATTCTGTACCAAATAATGTTTAAAAGGGTGTTATAAATAAGAGCAAAGTTTTGAAATTCAGTATCGTTTTAATTGTTTTTGTGTTTGTTTTGTTTTTCCTCGGTTATTGTTATTTCATTTTCTTTTCTCTTTAAATTAAGAAAAAAGAGTAATAGTCTCATGTTTTGCCATGATTTTCTTTGCCTTCAAGGTTGAAGATTCTCACTGTAGTCCCTTGGGCCACCTATCTTCCAAATCAGGAATAAAGACAGTACAAATAAAGTAGAGAAAATAACTAGTAAAATGCCATTTTCTATTCAAATTTGCATGATAAAGCTTGAAAAGACATATTAAAATAGCTCAGTGCCATTCCGGACTGTGTGTGTGTCACTCCAAGTGTGTATGCTGTGAGGAGAGCAGAAGGTGGTTCGTGGCAGGTTATCAGATCATGAGAGTACTCTGCTCTTCGCATGTGAAGATACAAGGGGAAGACATTCATCAGTACAAGAGGATCAGGTCCTCATCGGACACCAGTGTGCAGACATATTGACCTTGGACTTCCAAGACTCCAAAACTGTGAAAAATAAATAGTAGTTTAAGTTGTTAGTAGCTAAAAATAAATAGTTAGTAGTTAAAAATAAATAGTAGTTTAATAGTAGTTTATTTGTTGCAGCAGTACAAACTAAGTCAGGTACCATCTAAAGTCAGGTACCAATTTCTGTCTCTCCATCCAAATGTAAAAAGAATTCTGTACATGATTAAGGTATTTGACTAAAAGGATTCTTGCCATTGTAACAAGCTGAAACTTGTTCTTATTGCCCTGGATGAACAGAGGAGCATATGTAGGTTCTTCATGAATGATAGCAAATACCAGATGGAATAATAACATATATTTCCCACAAAAGAATTTTTTTAAAAAGCAAAAAAGCATTAAACTTACCTTAGGAACCGTGAAAAGGAAAAGGGGTAGAAGGGAAAGGGCAGGAATGCAAAATAATCACATGTGCATCACAATTTCACTCCATTCATTTTATTATTTTTATTTTAAAAATGAAAGAAGGAAAACATTAACAGACAGACAACCTTCTACAAAATAGCAAAAGAGCAGTACAGATAGTACAGAGTTACAAAGTGGTAGGAAATTAACAAT
>NW_004955407.1:3843229-3853326 GCF_000276665.1 Chinchilla lanigera
TTTACCTGTATATCAGGTTCTGTTTCCGTACTTGGAAAATTTTCTGCTATTATTTCTGCAAATATTCTTTTTATGTCAGTTGTGTTGCCTCTTGCTGTTTCATGGACTCTTATAAATCATACATTATTCCTCTTTGCCTCATCTTGCAGCTGCTGAATTGACTTTTCCTGGATCCTTGTTGATCTTACGAGAGCCTTTCTTTCATGGTAACTAGCTGTCATGCTGTCTTGAAAGTCTGATATTCTATCTTCAGCTTCATTCAAGCAGTTTTGGCAGTTTTCAATGGCAGCTTTGTTTTCCTGGAAGTCTCTTTGAATCTGGCTCAGGTGTTCTAAGTCCTCTCTATATTTTTCATTCAATGCTTCTGTCCATTGCTTTTGTTCTTCTATTTTCTTATGTTTCTTCTGATTTTTTGAGTAGTTCTTTCATTATTATTGTCATTTCATTTTTTGCCTGAGAGATTATTTCTGACCTCATCTCTTCTATGGCCTTATGGAGTTGTTTCCTTACTTCCATTGAAATTATTTCTGCTAGTTCAGGCATGTGTTTAGCAAGTTCTGCTATGTTGATGTCTCCTGGACTTGTTCTGAGTGGGGTGGAGGTCTGGGATTATGTGTTAGTCCTTCCTTTTGTCATGTTTGCTACCAGACGCAGAAAGCTCAGTTTCCCTCTTCAGTGGCTGCACAGCAAAGGCCACTAGTGTCCCTAGTTTTCCTGTTGGCCAGGTTTGCCCCTCTGTGACCCCTGAGAAGCACTGCTTAGTCTCGGGTTTTCTGGCAGTTGTTGATTTGTGTCTAGTTCTCCTTGGTCTAAGATGTGAGCATTGGTGTCAACTTATGGCAGACCGTCTGATCCAGCATCCCCTTGAAGTTCAGGGCACCTGCAGGGCCCAGACTTGGGTTGCACTGGTGTGAGAATCCCAGTCCAGTGGACCTATGTTCCCAGGCAGTTCAGAGTACAGGCAAAACCCAGACACAAACTGCAGGGTCAGTAGTTTGTGAACTCTCTGATTCTGTGTCTCCAGTCAGTTCAGGACACATACAGGAACTAGATGCGGGCTGGACCAACAGCAATCACAGACTGACTGTGCCTGCAACCCCCCAGGGAGTCTGGGCAGAAGTAAAGCATGGACTTAAACTGCTGGACCAACAGTTCTTGGAGCATTTGCTCACTTGGCGCAGGCTGCGTGCAGGGAGGGGCCGCATGCACACCCCAGTGAGAGCAGTCCCTGGGGTTTCTGCGTGAAGACCTCCTATCTGGCTCTCTCTGCGAGTTTCAGCTGGGAACCGTGGTGGTGGGAGTAAAGCATGGATTTGAACCATGGGACCAGCAGCTCTTGGAACACTTGCGCATTTGGTGCAGGGTGCACTCGCTCCATTCAAAATAAGTAAATAGTGTTAGGTAAGTGAAGATGATATGGAAGGTAGAGCTAGGAACTCGTGTCCCTTCTCAATTCAAAGGGCTCTAAAACAGCATGATATCAAAGTTAGCTAGCACCTCTATCCACACAGGGTATGAGGTTCCAGCTTAATAATGCACTTTTGATGCCAGATGGAGACTTTGAGGTTTAGAAACCTCTTTCCTTATTTTATTTGTGAAATATTAGATAAAAAGCAGTAGACAATTTAATTAAGAAGATTGCATTGGAGAGTGTGACAGTGAGGATGAGGTGGCTGTTTGCCTGCAGCTACACCCACAGCAGATCCCATGAGCTGGGCAGATAAATCACAGCTGGATCCTAGTGGCTTGAGATGTGAGCCACAGCTGGGGTCTGAGTAAGACCACCTGTCTGTAATGGGTGCTAAAGTTTGGATCTGGAATTTCTTCCAAATTTTCGCTTGTAACAATTTTGGTCCTTTTATTGGAAATTTGTGGAAACTATAAGCAGTGGAGTTTAGGAGCAGGTCTCCAGGTCATCAGGGTTTGCCTTCGGGGGGGAAAGTGGGACTCCAGCCACTTCCTCCTTCTCCTGTCCCTCTCTAGCCACTAGGCAAATGTGTTTACTTTGTCATGTGTTCCCACAGTAATGTGCCATCACAGACCCAAAGAAACAGGGCCAAATGATTGTGGATGCAAGCATGTAAAGCTGAGAGCCAAAAGAAATCTTATCTCAGGCGTCTGTAACAGACATGGAAACCTGACACAACTGGCAAAGAGCATAACTGGGGTAGAGTTATAGCACCCACATATTCTGCTGCAAGGAGCAATACTGGTGGACAGGGTAGCAGAAGACGCTGGGATAGAGGGCTCTGTCTTGTTTCAGTGAGTTTGAATACACTGCCTATTTCTACCTCTTTAGAGGAGATAGACAGGGTACAGTAGGTACAGTAAGATTATGTGTGAAAGAGGTTGAGAAACCAAACATTTATTTTCCAGAGCAAGTTGAATAATTTCTATCAGAAAATTTTCAGTTATAACACCAGGCTAAATTTAAAGCATAAGATTAGAAGAGTCTTGCCCTTCCATCTCCAGTAAATCATCTGCATATAGTGAAATAAATTTTATTTTCTCCCAAGGCTCTGAATTGTTGTTTGGGGTTTATACTAGTGCTTTGCCATATGAGATTAAGGGCAAGCTTTATACTTGCTATATGATCTTATATGATCTTGCTATAGTCTAGATGGCATTGTCACAAATATTATCTGAATATAAAAGCTCAGATACTGCTTTACTATTTTCAGGGAAAATATATTGATATAACTAGGTTCTAAGTTTCAAATACATCTCATATCAAGAATTAAATAAGCACTTTGAGTCTATGTGGTTTTCATACTAATCTTACTGCTTATCTGTTTACACAGAGAGCTCCTCTCACTGCTATCTTTTTAAGATGCACCTGTCTACTTATACTTATTGTGATCTTGGATTTTTGAATATAGATCTTTCTTTGGATGGATATTGTAGCTATGTTGCTAATTACATTGCTTTTTAAACACTATTGAGGAAACTTTCTCATCACATACATTCTTTCTGAATTTATCTCAAGTATTGTGAATAATTATGCTTTAGAGAAAAATTATTTGAATTCTGGAGAAAAAAGCATTCTATAACTAAAAAATACTAAAATGGTTAATTAAACATACTGGATTATACCATAAAGTTATGAAAAAAATTTTAATTAGGATAAATCCACTTTTCTATATTGTTATATATATCTATATTATATATGTTTTTCAAAACTTCTATAAGGAAGTAATTCTAGTTTAGGCTCTACTATCCATTGGAAATGTAGTTTTAGAAAATTCCTTGTTTTCTGCTATGAAAATACATTGCAGGCTGTACTTGGGAATGTTGTGATGCATATTTGGTATCACATGACTTTCCAAAGATCATAATTCTTATTTATAATACATGGTATCTAGATAGACTATTTAATAGTTGGAGCTAGAAAATGATGTCTTTTTTTTTGTTTTGTTTTGTTTTTTGTTTTTTTCTCCGGTACCAGGAACCAAACTCACGACCTTGCGCATGCCAGGCAGGCACTTTTGCCGCTGAGCTAAATCCCCAGCCCCTACAAAATGATGTCTTTGCCTTGATGCCAGCTGACCATGGACAAAATCCCTTAAAACTGAGACAATTTAAAACTCTCCTTTAAGTGGTGGCTGTTGGGTATAATCAGCAATGAAAAAGCTAATAATGCATACATCCAGTTCAAATTAACATCAGAGAGATATTGTTAAGCTCATTCACCCTAAATGTATGCCTATGTATCTTTTCCACTTCTCAGTGATACCAACACTTGGTTTACTCCATAACACGTGTGAACAGGTGTATGAATGTGCGCGTGAGTGCACACATCAGCTCAATTAAACTAACATCACCACCACAGAAAACAAATTATAGAGAAAATAGTAGTATTTTTTGAAGGTCTATTTATTTTTAGAAAATATCTATATCAGAGTCCTGGTCTTAATCACTGTGTAAATATGTTATTAACTGGACATGAAATTTGTTTCATTCTTCTCATTTTGTTTTTAATATTTATGGATAGTTTTTAAAAAATGAATATTTGTCTTGTATGTATCTAAAGTTTCAAATAAAAAGGACATATGCAGCATTTACAAAGAGCTTCTAGCTTCTATTAAGTCCCTCTCCCATTTCTGCACATGCTGTCCTCCATCCCTGCAACCCTAAGTAATTCTTTTTTTAATGATCTTTCCATCTATTTCTTTAAACATGATATTTTGGAACAATTTCAAGCTATAAAATACTTAAGAACTGTAGGTCACTCTTGCAGAGAGTCCCGCTCACGGTCTCTCAATTGTCTTGACTGCTCTGCTAGATTCAAACTTTCTCAATGCAGTGTGAACAGTTTTCTGTCTCTCCAGTGTCCTGCTTCTTTCCCTTTTTTGACGTTCATGACCTTGACGCTGTTGAAGATACGAACCAGTAATGCTGAAAATACCCCTCAAATTTACTTGTCTGATATCTTCTCATACATGGCTTCAGGTTATTTATTTTGTGCAAATATAGCAAATAATTTCATTGTATTTTTTCTCCTTGCATCCTGTCTGGTGACCAGACTGTAGGCTCAATTAAAAAGAGATTTTCAAATTGCTGCATGTTAGCTTTCTTATTTTTCATCATTATAAAGAATTTGTGAAAAGGGACCTCAATATTATTCAAGTGTTGTATTATATTATTTTTAAACTTTTGAAACAAGTTTTACCCTGGGGATTAGCAGTTGGCAATTATTTAATTGAATTACTCCTTCTGCATGTATCTTTGTCATTCTACTATAAAGATGAACTTTTTTCTTGCTTTTCTTTGTTATTTACTAATTGTTTTATCTCTGTAAAGACATAAAATTATATTGTACTTATTAAGTTACAATTCTTCTCATCTATCAATTTTAAGCCTGCAGTTTGAGGACTTTTTTAGATGTTTGTTAAGAATTTTGATCAATTTTTTCCAGATTTGGCTAGTGAACTCCTTTAAGGTGGGTTTTATATTGTTTTGATATGCTCAATTATCTTTTGAACATTTTCTTACATTCTAATAGGATATTCTAGATTCACTTGACAATTTTGCTGCTTCAACTCAGATTCCATCATTTATTTATGTTTAATCAAATATAGAAGTATACCTGGACCAGTCAAACTGATCCATAGAATTAACCCTCTCAGGGAATCTGTACAAAATTGCTTCATAGGATATCATCAACATTACCTTAGTTATCTGAAAAAAATATAGTATAAAAGGTAGGTAATTATTTATAAGGCTGGACATTAATATTTTGCACATATTATCTGTAGAATAAATACTAAATCAGTACAAAATCACAGCATTTTTATTTTAGCTTCATTTTTCCTTTTCCATGTTTATTCTTATATAGTATTTACATTAATGCTGCATTTTAGACAAATTAAAAATGAATTAAGAAAGATGTGATCATATACCCTGGTAATCTAAGTACTATAGAGGGCCATAAGGATCACAGGTTCAAGTCCACCCATAGCAATTTAGACAGACCCTGTCTCAAAATGAAAAATAAAACTAAAAAAAGGTGGCATTGTAGCTTAGTGTGAAGGCCCAGGGTTCACTTCTCAGCATCACAAGAAAGAAGTTAATCTATACAAATTGTGAAATTATGCTCATTATTTCATGTTTGGGTTAAAAATAAATGTATATTAGCTCCTTAGAAATTAGTAAAATGGTTGCATTTATGACAATATCTTTATTTTTTAATTTTACAGGTAGAAAGTCATCAAACATTCTCTAACAAAATGAGATAGATGCCAAATATATACACTAATAAAAGAAAGACATTTCAGGTTACAAATACATATTACTGACTAAAAATCTCATCTGTGAAACAAAAATTCAAATTGTTAATAACAAATAACTTTGAAAATTTGAATAATTTTTGTTTTGATGAAGATATTGATGATTATTTAATGCTCTAATACTGTGGGCAAAGTGCTGTTATTTGTTTATGTGAGGATCCAATTTGAAGATATCAATAGGTAATGAAATAACCATTGTTAATTTCCTGTCACCTTGTCTGAAATTCTGAATTGCTTGTATTGTTTTTGTGTTATTTTCTAAATGTATGTGGGTTTGTTAATATCTTTTTTGTTCTTTTATCTTTAAAATTAAAAAAGGAAAAAAGAGAAATTTTAAAAATATAATTAATCTTTTACTTTTGATAACAGCCTTGTAAGGTACATGCTGCTTTTTTCAATGTAAAACTAAGGAAACTGAAATTCAGAAAAGTGGAGGAGGAAGTTGCTAAAGGCCATACTACTGTGAAATAGAAGAACCAAAATTTATTTGACCTGGCAACTCACACGTGAGTCTGTTCTTTTTACGCGTTACTACATAGCTCTAAAATTATAAATCAATAAATTGTTTTTAACTAATCTAATTAATTTCTCAGTTAATGTAAGAATTAATACTGTCTTAAATATTTAGATGGTTAAACATTTAGACCATGTAGTATTCTTTACAAAACATGCTAAACTTAATGGTCAAATCCACTTATACACTTTGACTCCAATTTATAATAGTACAATTTAGAATTTTGAACTTTAAAATGCTGTTAAAGCAACACATATTCAGTAGGAAGTATATTTCAAGTTTTGAATTTTAACATGCAATATGATATTCTCTTGCAATCCTGGGATGCCAAAGAATGCAGTAGTCTCCTGTAAGCCAGGCTGTCATGAAGGTATGCTATGGATACTGTACAGTGTACTCTATTGTTATATTCGGTAGTTTAAGTACATTGAATGTGCTTTTGACTTATATTTTCATCTTAAGATTTTAGATTTTCATTACATCATAAGTTAAGGAACATCTTTAATGTAAAGTCCTTGACACTTGTCCTCTTGATTCATAGCAAACGAGGTTGTGATTATAAACCTCAAAAATTAGTTCTACACTTGCCTTCTATGCTACAGACTATGATATGTAAAGACGTGTTTTGAGGATAAAAAGAAAAGTGCATGTTTATTTATAGTGTGAGTGGAGGCAAGTTTTAGACAACTAAGCTATTAGTATAAGTAACTCTAAAACATCTTTTAGCTATTTAAAATTGCTTTGGTTCTTGGCATTCTCAAGACTAAGAAATGATGAAGGACATTTATAAACATATGCCCTAGCGGTAGAATATAAGTTAATTCAGTTTTTAAGTCTATAAAGAGCTTTATTTTTCCTTGGTGATAATGATTGGAAATATACCTTTGTCAAGCCCATACCATCAATCCTGCTTTTTGATTGCAAAAAAAAAAAAAAATTATCCCAATACATCATTATCCTGTGATAAAAAATCCCTTGCATTATACTTTTTAAAATATTAAAAATAAGATATAACCAAGTTTTAAAACATTATAAGTATTTCTGTAGATTAAAAGTAAAATCTGTATCAGGGAATGAAATGTAGCTGGGCTTGGGGTACAAATAGGCAGTGATTGTCATGATTCTATTTCCATATAATCATGGAACCAAAAGCCCCCAAAATACAGTGGGAAATGAAAAACCAAGGTTAGCACCCAGTAGCTGGATCTGATGAGCTCCTTCACTCAGGTGAAGAGACTACAATAAACTGAGTGCTGTGACCCTCTTTTAAGTGTTCCTGGTGTGAGTGAACAGAAAGAAAAATGGCCAGATGGTATGTCACAGTATGATGGATGTAAAGCCACATCAGGCTTAGCACGCTGCCCATATCTCTGTGGTTAAAAATAATTTGAGTACCAATAGACTAGGATCAGAACTTGGAACCATGGTAGGCCTTGGGTGGCCTCAACCCAATGGCTTTGCTAGTTGCAATTGCATGCCCTCTCCCTTGGTCTGCTCTGCTTATAGCCTGTAGCTTTTCTCTACATTCATTTCAGATTTTCACCACCTCTGACTTCCTGAGGTCTCCACTGTACCTTTGGTCTCATTCCCGCAGTTTCAAACAGTGCTCTAACATGGGCTATTGTCTTGGTTTTCCATGCTTTCTTTTGAATTCTGAGTGGAAGCCTACCTTACCCTACAATCTTTGAGTTCTTTGTGCTGGTAAAACCAACATCACGTGGATTACATCATACTGTACCACCAGCATGGACACTAGCTGAGCCCCTGTGGAACATGGCGGCAATACCCTCTGAGCACCTGAATGCCTCAGCATGTTGCAACCACTTCCAGGGACCCAGTTCCTTAAGCTGTACTTCTTGAGCAAGGCCCCCAGACCCTTTTCTCAAATGAAGGATCTACACTTTTCTACATTTGAGCTGGTGATGGGTGGAGTCTTGTGGATTTTTGAGATTTACTCAGAGCATCTTTCCGCTTTTCTCTGTACAAACTACTTGGCTACTTTTTGGTGGCACTAATACCCTCAGCAGCCATGTCATGTCTCCTTTGAACTCAAATTTATGTATGGCTCCTTTGGGCCCAAATTTATATTTTAAAATTGTTCTGCTTTGTTCTTTGTTTCTGATTTTCACTATAAATGTAACTAAAAGCACCATGCAGCATATGTATATGAAAGACTATGCATATGCATATATATACTTTTCTTGTACTTTATATATTTATTAGCCTGTATTTGTCAATTGTGCTTTTTGTCATCAACACTTTTTAAACTTTGCACATAAAAATCTGACTTTATTAAATGAAAGAATGGAAGAATTGTCAAATAGTTACTTTTGTCTCATGGTCATTCCTTTTGGAAGCTATCAATTCTGTATTTATAAATGTATAAATATACTCAATTTTATACTTATGAACTAATGTGTTTAAACTCTACATAGAAACATGTTGTCTGGCTTCTCAGTGGGTGGCCAGGCTGGTGAAGAAAGGAGCAACGGCTGTAAAGTGACTTTGGCGAACAGGCGCAGGTTTCAATGGTACACTAGTGTTCGGTTGTGTTTCTACTTTGGTGTGAATTAATGTCAGTAACACACTGCCAAGTCATAAACTTCTGTTTTCTACCTTCTAAAAGTGCCTTCACAGTTTTAAGAGATTGTTCACAATCATGGAATAATACTTCCAACTGTGATACTTTACCAAAAGATCAAAGGACCTCTTTCTGAAACACATTTATACATTCTCAGTGGGAACCTGAACTCCATTGAAGATGATGTAGTTTCTCACAAACTTATCTGGCTGATGGAAGTATTTCAATAATTCTAAAAGACAGGGCCAGGAAGGTACTTCAATAGCACAAGTGCCTGCTTGGCAAGCACAAGGTATTGAGTTTGATTCTTGGTGCCAAAAAAAAAAAAAAAAAATTAAAAGACTAAAGTATACGGTAGTAGGCATGTAAAAGAATAGGCAGAACTTAGAAAACAGGAAAAACATGCTAGACATGGTGCTATGAGACGTAATATTTGTCTCACTGGTTTTGATTTTGCCTTTGTCCTATCCTATTCTCTCCCCCTACTCTTCTGTTTTGTGATGGGAAAGTTTACTCTGTGACATTGTGTTTTGGGATTAAGTAACTTGATTTTTGACTTTCAAAGTTTCACTTCTATAGTTTGCCTTGAGTCTTGGAGGAGATTTTGACTTGTACTTTTGAGAAATTCTGGAGCTATTGAGATCTTGGGGAGTGCATTAGTGCATTTCATTTGCATACAGTATAGTTATATCATGTTAGACAGCATTATGAAGTTGTTATTGTATGTTTATTTGGAGATTAAGTATGGTTTGGGAAGTTCTATTTGTCAAGTTGACAAGGAGTGGATTATGCACTTTAATCATGATTGTCAATATAATCACAGTATACACATGTATACATGTATTTCTATATGTGATTGATTTATGTATGATTGATTTATTCTGTTTTCACGATCAACTTTCATTGATTCTGTTTCTCTTGAGGTCTCTAATCAATAAAATTAACCACTGGGCATAAAATTTAAAATGAAGTACTTTTGGAGAGAGTGTTACTAATTTTATTCACACAGCTTTGCATTGCTTTCTATTGTTATGTGGAACTATTACTTTAGTAATTTTGGAAAGAGTGTATCATTCTTTTTGAATATTAGCATGATTTACCACCTCAATATATGCCATGTTGTTGGAGCTGGGGATTAAGCTCAGCGGCACAGCACCTGCCTGGCAAGCGCAAGGTCATGAGTTTGATTCTTGGTACTGGAAGAAAACCTATATAT
>NW_004955407.1:3853426-4062260 GCF_000276665.1 Chinchilla lanigera
AATGTTGGACATAAAGATTATTTTAGTTCAAAGGCTTCCAAAAAAAATAACATGTACAAAAAGGAAGAATTTGCCCTTCTCATAGCAGGATAAAAGTCACATCAAACACCAAAGATAAAAAATATCTGACATAACTTGTTACAATAACTCTTCTCTTTCTTTAGCCTCTGCATACATTCTATTTGCTTTTCTGTAATTGTCCTTACTTGATTTACCATAACAGTAATAAAATTTTGCCACCTCTCTATATGTTTTACTATGGGGCCTCCCATGTAAAAATTGGTATGCTTTTCTCTTATTAATCTATTTTATGTAAATTTAATTTTTGGTCCTGGCTGGAAAACCTAAAGGGTAAAGACAAAGATTTGCTTCCCCTATGCTTTTTACATGTAAAATACAATTTTTTTTATCAATGGTTGAAAGCATGTGTTGTAGTTTGGGGTTTTTGCAAGGGGAACAATATAATATAGGACACATATTTTATTAGATTATTTATGATGGTCACCCAAAGAATCATATACAAGACAGTTCAGGAAATCTGTCCACACACTAAAGATCAAAGAATACAGCTGAGGGCCTGAATCCCACAATAATGTCCTGCATGAGTCCAGCTGGAGACCTAGAGCCCATAACAATGCCTCCCATGAGTCCAGCTGGAGACTAGACAATGTCTCATGCAGACCTGTTTCATGGATCTGCGCTGGGAAGGTCCAAAGGTCAGTGGTGGAATCTAGAAAGCCTGTGCCAGCAGGAGAAGGATCTGTGCTAGTAGGCTGAGGGATCTGCACTGGAGCCAGAAAGTGATGCTCAAGGTAAGAACGAGAGCTCCACTGAAAGATACTACAGTCATTTTCAGCAACAGTGAGGTCTCAGGCTCCTCCGATGATCAAGACAGCCAAGTTTCCATCAGGAAAGCCAATGCAACAAGCTTCTTTAGGAGACTGAGCTGTGCACCTTCTTCCCCTTTAGAACCAGAAAGTGATGCTCAAAGTGAGGACAAGAGCTCCCCCAAAGTGAACTGAAGCCATTCTCAGCGACCAGGTCCCGAGCTGCTTGGATGATGAGAACAACTAAGTTCATCAGGAAAGCCAGCATGACAAGCTCCTCCAAGCGAAGCAACAGCTCTTTACAGCTTCTACCAGCTCCTAACAGCCTCACTTCTTCTCCAGTTCTGCCTCTTATGCTGCTGGAAACAGTCCTCAGGTGGGCCTCCCACACCCAGCACCATGCTGATTCAGTTCAGCTGGGGCTTATAAGTTGCTCACCAGTTGTCAATCCACCACAGTATGAAAAGGCTCATTTTCCTTTGTTTTTTATATGTAATAAAACTAATAAAATAAAAATAAAGTGATGCATTATTTCACTTCGCCTTGAATATGCAATTAAACTATTAAATGATGTGTTCTTTATTTGCCTTGGGGGAAGCCTACCTGAGGAAAAGGAAGTGCTGTGCCATTCTGAAAGTACTCTGCAACCGGATATTATTGTAAATGTTGCATTATTCTTTTCTTCATGAAGATGGTTGTGTGTATTTGAGGAAGAAGGGTTATTTTTGAAATCTAGAAAGCAATTCCTCTCATAATTTACAAAGACTGTGTAAGTACCATCTCATTAATTGTATACTTTTAGTGCACATCGTTAGCTCAGATTTATAGATATAAATTAAATAACATACTGTCCTTTCTGCATATAAAAGCTTTTAGGGAAAATATTGAGTAGTCTAAAAATGAAATATGTTAAAATACGAAAGAAGTTCTTAAAGTTAATATGTTGATGTATATAGTATTTATCTCTGTACTTGAGAAACTTTCTACCTTAGAATGATGTAGTAAATTGGAGGAAACATAGAAGAAGAGAAAGATCTTATAGTCCATAGTGTGCTGGTTGGTTCAAGCATTTCAGCATTGCTTAACAATCTGCAGAGAATGCAACTTGAACTACACAACAAGCAGGCGTATTTTACTCACTTTCCAAGAGCGACAGGTGCAAAGAAGCTTGAGGAAAAAGCATTCATTATGGGCAAGGTTAAAATTAGGTGCTTAAAAATCGTCATCTAATTTTGGTCATTTATCATTCTACTCAAAGCCCCTTTTGTACAATTGAATTCTGAAGTGCTTAGTTTACTATTAGATCATCACAGCTGCTGTAGTATCACTCAAAGCAGATGTTTCGCAGACAGAAAGAGCCTCGCTAATTTTAACAAAAACATGGTAACTGCAAGTCACTTCTTGGCAGTTCCAGCAGTGAATGTGAATATGCCATGCAGGTGCAGCAGCATGTTGTGAATCGTAGGATAAATGCTTTGAGAAAAGGAAAAGTGATATTGGTGAGAGACCCTGAAAGGGTTTTATTCCTGAAGGAATAGAAATCCAGAGCCTATGGATTGTGGCTCACTGTGATGAGATTCAAACTCTTCGTTTCCCTTTAAAGGGAAAGAAGAAAACAAAATGGTTGAGCTAATTATAGTCCATTTCCCCGAGCCATTTTCCCCACCAGTTTACAATTGGAAATAGAATACAGGAGAATTATTGGCACTTAAATTGTCAACTTCCGTAAGAATATCTTCTCAAATTTTATTCCTAGTAACATCAGATTGTTTATTTCTACATGCTTAAGCATGTATGTGTGTGTATGTGCATGCATGTGTGTGTGTGTACAAAAGTTCAAATACACTTGTAAAACTTAGAAATACTGGATACATACCACAAATTATTTGCTCAAGTCTTTCCATTATATTAATTCATGGTGTGGAATTTTTGTTTGAGTATTCCTTTCATTTACAAAATATACGATAGAAAAAAATATATGATAGAGGTATATATAGTAAGCAGGTAATTCTTAGTATTTAACCAACAATAAATGTAATTGAGCTAAGTTAGTGAGAGGCTATTGTTTGATTATTAGAACTTTAAACATTTCAAGGATTTGTTTCCAATTCTTACTAAATCTTTCCCCTTAAAATTTATATCTATATAATATTCCACAAAATACATTTCTCAAGAATGTGTATGATATTTTAGAAGTTAACATAGGTACAAAAATCTAGGGCATAGTATTAGTTTGCCAGGGATTCCTGAAAAAGTACCCTAAACTTGTTGGCTATAAACCACACAAATTGACTTTCACAGGAGATTCTTTTCACAACCCTTTTAGCTTCTGGCAGCTGCAGGTGTTCTTTAGTTTGTGTATGTAACTGTCATTTCTCCTCCATGATCACAAGGTCTTTTCCAAAGTCTCCCTGTTCTTCCTCCCTTTCTACCACTGAGCAAGACATTTGAAGTTGGATTTAAAACCTACTGAGATAATCAGGGAGTGCTATCTCCCTCAGATATTTAATTATATCGGCCAAATATTCCACAGCAGGTCATATTCACTAGTTCTTGGAGTTAAGGCCAGGACACAATGTCTTGGAGGTTTCCATTCATTCCAAAAGAGATGTTATATTTGTAAGTGAATATCAGAAGCAGCAGTATTTGGATGTAATCTTTAGATAGCTGTCAAATTTGTGAACTGTTTGTTACTAGCCTATGATAAGCAAGGAATTTGCATTACAATGTAAGTTATTTTCATTACAAAGTACATGATTAGATTCAGCTGACTTTTAAGAACATTCTTCTAGATAAAGGAAATGGCATATTTATTTATTTTCTCTAGCTAGCTTATCATATTATGGGCTAGCACTTGTAAAACTGCAGAGTATGAAAATATAATATTTTAAATAACTCTACCTTTTTATGTGTTGTATCCTTGTTGGACTTTAAGTCCAACTTGGCAGCTATGGAAAGATTCTGATAGTTGAGAAGGACATGGTTAAATGATATACTTGGTCGTCAGAGGAAGCACTGTGTGATTAGTTCTGAAGTTAGTCACCAGGTACATCCTGGCATGGAGCAATGCGATGTAATTGAAGATGAGAAAAAGGAATGACACATTTAACCATAAACGTATCTCTTTTGCTTTTGTTTACTAATAATAGTAGTGTATTTATTGTCATTATCTGGAACATATGCTCTCAAAATCTCAGCCACTGAATTTTCCCTCACCTATAATGTTGATAGCACCCTCCCCAAGTTATTATTTATAAGCACCATCTTGGAAGGCCTCTCAGATCCATGTGTATGTATCTCTGTTGGTGAAGAAAATTTAATTTGTTCTCATTTTTATATAAAGTCTACCTTCCTTGAATTATTTTGAATTCTGACTCCTTTCTAGAATAACTGTCAAAAAGTGCTATAGTATTTCTCCACACAATGCCATATATATTTTTCTCTATAGTCATCCAGTTATTTTCTGCAAATATCTATTACTTTTGCTAACCAGAATGACTCAGGGATTCATCTCTATCCACCTGGTTCATAAGCCACACATTTTTATTGTGCCTTTCTATACTCATCTTATTACATTTTTTATTATTTTAAAGAGAAAAAAACGATAAAAGCAATGACACAGATTTTCAAAACAAGGTAATAGGAAATTAACAATGGTTAATATATTGCATATTGTTATCTTCAAAGTAGTTGCTCAGATTACAAAATATAGGGATGCAAAATTCATCAAACAACATAACCACACATTTTGTTTTCATTTTTAAAACTAAGAACAGAAGAATAATATTTTTCCAAAGAAAAAAAGAGTCTGCATCAATTTTTTCTAAAATGTATTCTGAAAGCAGTATTACACATGCCCTCCATTCTTATTACAGTGTTGAGGTAGTGTTTGTTGAACTGAGAAGATAAAATATGAATGTCAGTCTAAATCACAGAGTTAAAGTCTTGGGTCATCACACTCCATGCACGATTGTCGCATGAGTACACACTATATGGCATGTCCCCATAAAACTTCCAGCATATTTTAAGAATAATTTCCCCTTTTTTCCTCTGGCCCTAGAGAACAGTTGTAAACAAAGTATTTCCATATGGAAAGAGTGAGGGGTTTTAACGAGCTGTATAGCATCACTTGTGAGTAGCATTTAAAACTCAAGGGTATAACTTGGGTTTGAAAATTAGGGTGTATAAAACATTTCATTCCCTGGTATGTTCATACACTGCTAGAACAGGAAACTCTACAAACACAATTACAAACAACCCCCAAATCCAAGCTATGAAGCCTGCCATTACACAGTCTTTTTGGGACATAGATATTTCCATGGTTATGGTCAAAAAGAAATCAACACAGTAGCCTCCAGCGCAGTAAATTCCGTGAAACTATGGGTAAGACATGTGCTTTAGCATTAATATTCTCACAAGTTGAAACACAAAGTCTTTTAAATATATTTGTTTTTATGGTTACTTCTACAATAATCATTCCTAGATTATTGAAATCACACTGCGCGTTTCCCTCCTGTTAGTACGCGTGCTGCTGCAGCGAGCCCGCACTTCCTGTTTCATGCTGACAGTGGCTGCGTGCACAGGGAAGCAGCGACGCGCTTTGACAGGACAGACGCTTGCGTGTCAGCGCCGCTCCAGATTCTGATCCACTCAGTTCTACCTTTCAAAGATTCCAGGCGATTCGAACGTGTCAGCAGGTTGGAGAAGCAAGATTTTTCCAAGAGCGATGACTGTCAGATTCTAGCTTGTAAGAATCATTGGGGACCTTAATAAAACACACATTGTTGTGCCAAACTTCCAGATTTTGATGGAGCAGATCTAAGTAGAGGCCGTGCGACTCCATTTTGGAAAACATTCCAGGGGATCTTTTGCCAGTGATCTATGTACTTCACCAGTTGAGTAAAAAGAGAGCAGACTCCTTAGAGAGATGGCCTAGCAATTCAAATACACTTCGTACAAGACTGCTTCATAAGGAAGTTTATCTTAGCTTATATAATCAATTCAGGTTGAGATTTCATTGATGATAAGGGAAACAAATTACACAAAAATTTCAGTTTTATAAATGAAGAAATCAAGCCACAGAATGCTATGATAGCTTCCCTAATTATGAACCAGAGAAAAATCACATCTAGTATTAATCAACAGTTTTATTAAGTTTATGTGGCTTATTTTTCTACTGTAATTGTTTCATCTATCTAAATCATCTCACAAATATTTAAAAAGTAGTTTTAGGGTCAGAATTGTTGATAAATAGGACTACCTCATAAGGTTTTTCAAGAACAAGTAGATTATTTTGAGGAAGCTCATAGAACAGAAGTTACTGCTATATACTTTTAGATGTAGTTAGCTGTTAGTACTTAATGACAGCAATGAGTTTTTGTAAGGCTTATATTTAGATGTGGTGCTATGCTGTATGTATGAAATTGTACTTTTTAGTTAAATTTTATCAAATCCTCAATTTATCAATTATAAATTTTAAATTTAAATTATAATTATAAATTAAAAATTATAAATTAAATTATAAATTTTATCAAATCCTCAATTTATCAATTATATTTGAACACAGGGTACATTGAAAGTTACATTCCATTGAATCAAATGAGATAAAATTGTACACAATGGATGTGTTCATTAAAATGTAACCCCTAATTCTATTTGGTGAAGTATGTGCCTACTCATCCATCAAAAAAAAAAAAAAAAAAAAAAAAAAGGAAAAACAACTAACTTTGTAGTAATGTAGCACTAGTAGAGAGTAAAGTCTGAAATATAAAACCAAAGCAAAAAGGAATACTTTTAGGCCCATTAGTAAAGCTTGGAACGCTAAGCTGAATTTTATGCAATTACTCTGCTGTAATTTTAGACACATAGAATGGCCTCTAGGACAGAGCCTGTATTAGGAGATACATTCTTTCCATTGTTCCAAAGGGGAAAATGGGTCAGTCATCCAGGAGTCCCATGTGCAGGCATTCCTAAAAGCTCTACCGGCATTCCTCATCAGCAGGGCCCCTCACAATGTGATATGCAGTCGTTTGAACAAACAGCAATAAAAGACTCTAATGACACCGGATGACAGCCACAAAGTGGAGACAGAGTCACTGTAATGAGCACTTCTGAAATGACAATAATTATGGTCCAATGAGTCTGAGAAGAAAGGTTTTAAAGTCTATCTTTAGGTTCCTCTAATGGTCCTTTGAGCAACCTCAGTGGACCACCTGGTAGGGCTTCTTGGGCCAGCTTTTGTAATTTCCCCTCATCTGAAGTCACTCACCTCTGCACACTCCATTAGGTAAGGGTGTGAGTACCCATGTGCGTCTTTGTGTGTGTCACTCTGAAACAAAGCACTATATCCAAATATAAAAATGAATAAAAATATGGCTCAGATGGGTGAAAGAGTGATTTGGGGATTGGTGTTTGGACATGAAATATCTTTTGTCACATTTTATGTTACCGATGGTTTGATGATTTATCCTACAGTAGTAAAATGAGTGTAGTAAACAGATTCTAAAGTTTCAGAGTCGAGGGTTGATGTGACATTGTATCCGTAATAAGCAATACTGTCTTTATTGTGATAAGGAATGACCACTGTTACCTGGAGGTCTTGTGGGTAAATTAGTTCATATATTTTTCTCCACAAGAAGAAAGTTTTCTTTGGGTTCAATATTGGCTTGGGTATTTTATTTAGATTTTTTTTTTCCTTGACTTTATGAGGCCAGAAAGGATCTGTAGCATCAGCTTAGTGGAATTGTTTCCTGAACAGCGAGTTGGCATAAGAAGCGAGAACTCGATGTGTATTTAGGAACAAGCAGCACATATCTTGTTATTCGAGATCCTTCCTTTCAGTTCATTTCAAACCCTGCCTACATTTTGCCAAGTCTTTGAAACATCCATGTTTAAATGTTTATTGCTTGGGTTGATAGAAACACTGGCTGATCTAACAGTACTTGCAGCACTAATAAAGCTTTTATAATAAAGCTGTGCTCATTCTTCAAATAAAAATACAAAGTGGTAAATGGAAGCACGCTATGTCACCACAGTGCGCTGCTCTCTTTACTCTTTTTTCTGGTTTCCTTCTGCTTCACCTCTGTTCATATTCACCGATCTCTACCTTCAGTTTCCTATCGTCAATGTGAAACACTGCATATGCAAAAGATGTAACACTGAATGTTTTAAAGTTTGAAGATAGCCGTTGAAATACAATCCTCAAACTCTGTCTAAAGATGAGTCGTTGAGAATGGGAGACCTTGATAAACGTTGGTACATGTTTCATCTTAAACACACCACTTTCATCGATTACCTGTGGGTTTAACTTATTACAGTAGTCATTTATATTTTTTTAATCCCAGGCCTGCTGCTCAGACAGGAACTCTGTGGCCACTTGGTGGCGATGTTGTAGAGAGGATTCCTCAGAGGGTGGGGGTGCGACAACCCCAGGCCCCTTTCAGTCCTGGGGCTAACACAAGTGATTTACTGAATCACAGCCTGATAGTTACGTCTTAATTATTTAGAGGGCCGTATAGCCCTGGGCCTGGCTCAAATTTCCAATGGCAGAGTAATAAAACATGTTACATACTCTTAACAAAAATAGCCACCATATAAATTTACCAAAAGCCACCAGAATTAAGGAAAAGCCTTTCCTTTTCCTTTTCCTTTTCCTTTAAAATAACTGTAAAACTACATGAAATGTGAAATAAATGATACAAATCTAGAAATAAAACTGAGTTCATCTGATGTAAAAATCTTTATGACATGCTAAACGCTATGAAGTCTGGGTACAATTTGCCACTACAGCGTTGTATTATGCTCAATTTTCCCCATGAACAAAATATAGAAGGCAAAGTGAACTTTTCTGTCTACCTATTAGATGCCTTTTCACACCTCCATTTCTGTGTTTGTGCTGTGCTCTCCGGCCAGCGAACCTTTTCACTCACAGGCCCTGGTTCCCACAAGCCCCCTTCTTCAGATTAGCCCTCCATATTCCTTACCACTTATTTCTAAGCAAAATATTGCAACTGTATTCAGTCACATCCATGTTTATGTTCACAATATAATCTGAGTTTTTCAAAGGTAGGGTCCATTTTTCTCCATTTTCTGTTGCCTTTTTCTTGCTTTCTCCCCCTTTGTAAGTGCAAAGCAGCTGTAGTACACTGGATATAGTACAAGTATTGACATTTTGTACAAACCTATATGACATTTTGTACAGTACTTAATCAGGTGCTGGAAATAATAACAAAACCTAAAAGTGCAAAGTGGTCACTCTGTTACAAATGATTTTTAAAGATATTTACTTGATTTAACTTTTTAACCTTGATAACAGTTCGCAAAGTAGATATAACTATTATGACTCTTTACAGATGAGATTTACAGGCCAGGCAGACAGCTCATCAGCACAGTTCCTGCCTGGCAAGCACAAGGTCCTGGGTTTGATTCCTGCTACAAAAAGAAAGATGAGATGTGCAAGTTGAACATGGTTAAAATAACTTATCCTAAAATAAATAGCTACATTTCAATTTTTGTGCTCTGTTTCCAGAATATGTACTTTAAATGCTGTAAATATTGTATCCCATCACATGTAGAGTAGAAACATGTACTAATTAAATATTGAAACAGCTTCTATTGTACACTTGAAAACTAATTTCTAATTAATAAGCCACAATCTAACCTATTATTGCAGAAATAATTATTTTAACTTTTTCTTTTTATATACATACTATACATACTTCAAGCATTTAAATTTTTGCCTGTTTATATTCCCAGTTAAAATGCAAATTTTGAAAATTTTATTTTATTGAAAAAAGCTAAAGGAATTTCAAAATAAAATAATAGGAGAATAACTATAGTTAATACATTGCATTTGTTATCTTCAAAGTAGTTACTCATAGTACAAGATATGGACATAAAAAACTTCACTTGAGATCAGCATGAACTTTCCTTTTCAATGAACTAAGAGCCACTAACAGCATAGCTACCTTGCATTTTTCTCCCTTTTCCCTTCCTTCCTTTCCCCTTTCCCCGCTCCTAGTTCATTCTTCCTTTTAAGCAATCACTTCCCATTTCACAATATCTATTGTACATTCCAGACCTTATTTACTGTTTCAACTTCTCACAGGAGGAAGAAAATATGATGTTTGCACATGTGACTCTGATTTATTTCACTTAGGACTATGGTCTCAATTTACATCCATATACCTGTGAAAGTCTCAAGTTTATCCTTCTTTGTGGGTGAGTAGTATTCTATTGTATAAAAATACATTTGTTTTATCCATTCCTCAGTTGATGGGAATTTGGGCTGTTTCTAAGATTTGCTTATTACAAATCAGGCTGCTATAAACATGGTTGCACATATATCACTGTGGTATATATTTTTAATTCTTCTGGGAAGATATCCAGAAGGGGAGTAGCTGGATCAAATGGGACCTCCAATCCTAGCTAACATGAAAAGTTTTAAGAAATAAAGCTGGCATCTATGATTATTTTCCTCTTCAAATTTTGGTATAGTTCTGAACATATAAAGATAAAATATATGACTATATAAAATATTTACAATAGAAAGCTAGTAACTAGTAATGATAGAAGTTTCATAATTGTTTTTCTTTTTTTAAATTTATTTTAAAAATAGAAGGAAAACATATTAACAAACAAACATCCATTTACAAAATAGCATAAGAACAATAAAGCAATACTGAATTACAGACAAAGCGGTAGAAAATTAATAATGGTTGTTGTACTACATACTGATATCTTCAAAGTGGTTTCTCAGGAAAACAAATATAGACATGCAAGACTGATCAAGTAATCATTAACTGTACTTTTCAAGTGATAGAAGTCAGTAGTACAACTATGTTAGTTATCCTGTATATACATACATACATAATTTCCCCTTCTTTCTTTTCTCTTTTCCCTGACCCCAGTCACTTTTTTCTTTTGAGCAGTTCCCTTTTGTTGCACAATGTCTATCATACCTCCTAATTTTTATTCACTTTTTCGGGTTCTTACACTAGTGACACAATACATTGCTTATACATGTAGGTCTGATTTATTTCACTTATGAGTATGGTCTCTAGTTGTGACCATTTACCTGTAAAAGCCTGAAGTTTATCTTTCTTTATAGGTGAGTAATGTTCTATTATATAAAAATAGTACAATTTTTTTATCCATTCCTCAGTGGATGGACATTTTCATTGCTTCCACAATTTAGCAATTACAAATTGCACTGCTATAAACATGGGGGCACATATATTGCTGTGATATGATGTTTTCAGATCTTCTGGGAAAATACTCAGAAGGGGAATAGCTGGGTTGAATGGGACCTCTAGACCTAGTTTACTAAGGAATGTCCAAACTGATTTCCACAGTGGTTTCACCACTCTGCATTCCCACCAGCAGTGGAGAAGAGTTCCTATTTCTCCACAGCCTCGCCAGCATTTGTTATTGGTTGATTTCTTGATGATAGCCATTCTTACTGGGGTGAGATGAACTCTCAATGTTGTTTTAATTTGCTTTCT
The DNA here is from genome assembly GCF_000276665.1 of Chinchilla lanigera. Classification (NCBI taxonomy): domain Eukaryota; kingdom Metazoa; phylum Chordata; class Mammalia; order Rodentia; family Chinchillidae; genus Chinchilla; species Chinchilla lanigera. The sequence continues at coordinate 3,864,756 of NW_004955407.1, forward strand.
CAAATGACTAATGATGTTGAACATTTTCTCATGCATTTATTTGCCAGTTTTATGTCCTTATCTGAGAAGTGTGTATTCATCTCAGCTGCCCATTTTTGGATTGGGTCTTTGAATTGGGGGATCAAGCTAATGGTTTTTAATTCTTTATATGTTCTAGATAGAAGATCTTTGTTCAAGGGACAGTCAGCTAAAATTTTTTCCCAATTTGTGGGGTTTCTTTTTACTCTGCTGGTGATTTCTTTAGATGTGCAGAAAGTTTTCAGTAGGATGAGATCCCAGTTGTTGATTCTTTGAAGTGTTTCACATGTGGTTTGGTTTTTGTTTATGAACGCTCCTCAGGACCTTGTGCTTGCCAGGCAGGCACTTATGCCGCTGAGCTATATTCCCAACCCATTTTTTTTTTTTTTCAAATTCACCATTGAAGTGGCTTTTCAACAAAGAATGCAAATCTAAATTATCTCTGAAACTTTCTACATCATACATTTAATTTAACTTAATGTCATGATACTCATTGGTAAATACCATCTCAGGGTCATACACTGACTTAAAAATAACTTGGTCTTTCTGCGGGGTTGAGGCTTGAGGAACCAGTTCGAGAAAGTACCGACGCTCGTGCTGTTTCTGCTATTCCTGAGAATCGTGGGTCCTTTATTTCTAGCCCAGACACTTCGTGTTTTGTCAGTATATGAAATTATTTCTGGTTCACCTGTTAGACTGAAAGTAGGGTAAGTGCAATTCCTTATCGATGCAATTATCCTTTGGACCCGGGATCCTCTCCCATTCTGTCCTCAGCCCCAGCTCCTCCTCCCCTTGGCTTGTCCCTTGGATGCTGGACTCCAGTCTTCATGTCTCCCAAGTACTCTCTCATCATGACTAGTATTTCATCCTGAATCCTTCCCAAAATGCACAGTGAATTTTGTTTTATCTTCATCACTTTTAGTTCCTTTTTCTGACCATGCTGAACTTTGGGGACAATTATTATATACTCTGCACAATTATTACTGTTATGCTCGTTCCTATATTGTAAACACATGAAGAAAAGTAATGCAGTTTTATTCATTATGATCTCTTCTATCCTTTATAGCCTGGCATAATAAGGTGGATTTACTCATTAGTAAAATTATTTTCTAATGAGTGAATTTAAGTGTGTAATGAACATACATTTATTGTACATTCATCAAGTGTGTAATAGGATTTCAATACAAGGACTTCGTTACTTTCTATATGCCAAGTACATCAGACAGACATGGTTTGTACTGCTACAGAGAAATTGGTATATGACTAAGTTTAATCCAAGAATTTGGTCCAGATGGGATAATTAGAATAAAATAATAATGGGTTTTAAATATAAAACTGAGTGTTATATACTCTCTACTCTATCTGCGGATTTAACCAACCACCAATGAAGCATGCTTTTAAAAAATTGCATCTGCCTAAGCAGGTATACATTTTTATTTATCATTATTCACTAAACATTACAGTATAAAAACCATTTGCATAGAATTTACACTGTACTATTATAAATAATCTAGAGATGATTTAATATAGTGGAAGAGATGTATAAGTTTTATCTAAATACTATACAATAAGAACATGAGCATCCACAGATTTGGGTATTGGTGAAATCCTAGAATAATAATCTATAATACTAAGTATTATAAATAATCTAGAGATGATTTAAAATATAGTGAAAGAGATGTGTAAGTTTTATCTAAATACTATACAATAAGAACATGAGCATCCACAGATTTGGGTATTGGTGAAATCCTAGAACCAGTGTCTCATGGGTTCTGAGAGACTACTACATTTAGTTTCTTGATTTGAAAGGTTTTAATAAATACATGTACACTACAGTTAATCAGGCTAAATTATGCTTTATTAAATATATGGTCTTAGAGTTAATGTGTTAAGTCAAAGACTTACAAATATTTGTGTTCCATGAATCACAAGAGTTATGTGAAATCAATGCTAGTTCTGCTCACTAGGAACCCCTCATTCAAGCCTTCACTGACAAGATATCAAATATATCAAAGAAGTATGTAAGAAGCATGAAGGACAAAGTTTTTTTTCTTTTTCGGTGAGTTCCAAGATCCTAACTTTATTACGCATCTGTGCATCTGTGTGAGAACTCAGATATTTTGGATGTTGGTTAAGCTCCTAGAGTTGGGATTCAAAGTGTTTGAATTTATGTGTCCATCCCAAAGCAATATACTATGGATTTAGCTAACTCTATAGAGTAGAGGCTGAAAAATGATACTTCATATTTTAGAGCTATTGTTACTGATTCTGTCATCAAATATGAGTTATGCAACTAAAGTAAGATATATTTCTTAAAACTTAGACTATTCTTTATTTCATGACAATATTTTCTTCTGACATATAATTGTATAATTTTATGTAATATAAAAATTCTCTACCGTCTTGAAACACAGACAGAAGTAAATTGACAATAAGGAAATGTGATTCAGAAGCCCAGTGGGTATTAAGGGAAGAAAATATTTTTAGTACTGAGTTTGAATCTTGATTCTGTATAATCTACAAAGTGTAACCTATGAAAGTCGTAATGGTTTATGTTTACATTTAAATAAACTTCAATATAGGTATTTCATTATTTTATAATCCAAAATACATCAGACAAAGTAACTTTGTATGTTATGTACATGATGTTTTGGAAGGAGAAATATTGTTGGTGTTAGAATAGCTTGATAGCTGTTAGACATGAACAGAAAGAAAAAAATTATAGCAAATGCATGGAGGAAAGTTTTAAGAAATCTAAGAAAGGAAGAAAACCAAAGCTAGAGACAAGAGTGATTCTCATGTTTCTAGTTTTGACAAGTGGATACAAGAATTACTGTAATGCTACTTATGTGTCATCAAATTTGCAAATAACAACATTTAAGCATAAAAAGGCGCTAAGAAGTCACCTTTATTTCAAGGGAACATATGGGAAGAGACAAGATGGAGATAATATTTATCTAAAAATTACTTGTTATTCAGTATTGCTTTTAGAATAAAAAATTTTTAAAATTCAAAAAATAAAATGACATTGAAAAGGAAGTCTTTTGGAAAAATATTCTCTAAAAGTAGAAAGCCAGCTAAACAAATATATCTATTTTTCAACTCGTTCACATAACTCATGGAGAACGTAATGTGTGTTGTGTATTTGTGTGTGTGTGTGTGTGTGTGTGTGTGTATTTTTCTATTTTACTTAGGAACAAAAGGAACTGATTTTTCATAGTTCTGGAGTTTGTGAAGCCCAAGATTAAGTTTCAAGATTTGGTGTTTGTGGAGGCACATCTCACTGTGTCCTCCCATTTCAAGATTCAGGTACCTGTTAGAACATGATTTGGACTGGTATACTTAATGCAGTGCATCACAAAAACAACTTTCATATGTATTCATAAGGCTTACTCATACTTAAAATATTGGCATTTTGAAAATATGTGTATTGGGAATTAAATAAATAAATATTTTAATACTATTGGAAATGGTGATTTTTAAAACAAGGCAAAAGATAATTACAAAACAAAAGTGAAGGCTCAGGAATGTTAATAGGAAGTGGAAAATCAGTATAACCTCATCATTTGTGTTTTGTTTCATTTTTTAATTAAACAGTTTCTAATTCTGTCTAGTGAAGAAGCCTTAATTATGTGCTGTAAACCTTATTATCTACAAAGAATGAGGACTTCTGAGCTATAATTTTAGGTCCAGAATTGCTCAAGTGGGTTCTCAATGCAGGTTGGGAGAAAAGTAAAGAAAAGATTTTGGACCTGCTGGTTCTGAGTTCCATGAGGACGTGAAATTATAGGTTGGTATGAGAAATTCTGATGATGTGCTCTGGAACTGAAATTTAATGAGCATTTGCATTTGTATAAAAGTAAGGAATTAAATGTAATAATCTTTGGAGCATTAGCAATTTATATGTAGAGAACACAAACAATTCTCCAATATATATGATTATACCACTTTAAATAACTGTATTTCAGAAAACTCAGAGTCAGAGTGTTGGTACTGGATTCAGGCACCGGCATGAGCATAAACTTAGAGTGAAAATGACAACGCCAATTCCACAGGTGATTTGCTGATTGATTTATGCACAGTGGGCTGAAAAGTTTTTTACTCAAACTAGTCCTGCTTCCCTCTCTTTTGCAATTTTTCATAATTTGTAATAAATCATATTTGTAAAATATTTTTATTTTGAGCATGTTTAAAGTTAAAAATAACCCTGTAAAACTGTAAAAATTATATAGTCTACAATTTTACTAAACTCCACATTTAAAGTGAGTATCAAAGTTTCTTCAGTCCTGAGAGCCAATGATTGCCCATCACCTTTAGCTTTTCTATTTAGAATTTTTCCCCAAGTATTTGTGATCCTTTTTATGAAAAAGTACTTCCTGACATCTGCCTTGAATTTCCTTTTTTCCTTAGTCCCATTCCTGAACTCTGGTCTTGTTATCTTCTTTAAGTGGAAAATAGTCTGCTTGACATTATTTCTATCATGTTCAGTTCTGTGTATTTCACTGAAATCTTTCTTAATTACATTCTTCCCCAGAGAGCACTTAATCTTTTTTAGCCTGTCTTTATAGATTTTTACCTGTTAGCCTCAGGATAAACCCTGTTGCTTTGTAAGGCAACTGTGATAGTTTGAAAGTCTTAGATATTCTATTTTTAAAAAGCCACATTAAAATAGTATTCATAAAACATCAACATTCAATTTCCATGCTTTGAAGAATTTTCTCTGACAATAAGCAGAATAACCGAAGAACAAGTGACATCAAATACAGTGCAATCACTCGTATGTTTTTATTCCATTTCTTGCTCTCCACGTTATTTACTACCTTTTGTACCTTGAGGCTTCAAACACAGTGACAAAATGGTATTTTTAAGTGTTCATTTTCCTTTAATGTTTACTTCAAAGCCAACAGAGCAGAAAGATCTAATACCTAGAAAACAGAATTAAATTTATCTTTCCATTTAGATTGTTTCTTAAATTTATTAACCTCAGTTCAGAACAATAATAGGGGCAAGCAAACAAAGAGAGGTATTGCAATAAAATGAGAAACCAACTGCCCCTTCTTTTTAACTGGACAATTAAGATAATAAGCTCAAGATTCACAATGGAGTGAAATGTAAGAGAGAATATACATTTTGCCAACCAACATGATTTTAGCGACAACTAATGTGATTTAATGGCTTTTTATATAAACAGTACAGAAAAAAGCTCATTTTCACTTTGCATGGCCTTAAGTATTTTTTGTAGAGAGACTTCACTGTTAAATAGCTATGTTAAATGAACATATTGAAGTAATATACTGAGTACATAATAGTTGGCAATAGATCAAAGATTATTATAGACTGGTTTACTGTGTAAATGACAGAATAAAGATGCACAATAGAATTAATAATCTCCAAATATTTGGCCCCCTAGATATTACTTTAATGAGTACATGGCCCGAGTAGCTATTGCAATAGTCTTGCAAATTGATAGACCTACATAATTACCTGCACATCAATAATTTCACTAGAATTCAATAGAATTTACAGTCTTGGTCAGAGTCAAATGGACAAGTTCTGGAAATCAGCTTGGAGATGCTCTCCCCCAGGAGAGTTCGTTCAGCTCTGGATGGACCCGCTCCAGTGTAATGCTTGCAGGTGCTTTGGGGCTGCATGTTGTGAAGAGGGTGAAAAGCTAGAGCCAGCCTGGCTTTCCGACAACAGCAGAAACAGCATTCACCCAGTGCTCAGTGCAAGGCAGTTACGCAGCATCTTCTGAAATGGTTTCTGAAAGCGCACATTCATGAACTTCCTCATTTCTGCATAGGAAAAAGTAGATAAAAGCATTTTCTCATAAAGGTATATTAAAGAGATTTTGTGTATGAACAAAATTTCTAATAAATATTTCAGAAGAGTTCAATAAAAGGTAAAGTTGTAGGACCTTGGTAGGTTGTAAAACAAAACAAAACAAAACAAAACAAAAAACAAAAGAAAAGAAAACAAAACAAAACAGAAGCAGGACATCACTGTCTTACCAACTTTAAGTGGGTTCTAATGCAACTGGTTTAAAAAGAGTATCGGGGCTGGGGATTTAGCTCAGTGGCAAAAAGCGCCTGCCTGGCAAGCGCAAGGTCGTGAGTTCGGTTCCCTGTACCGGAGAAAAAACAAACAAACAAACAAACAAACAAAAACAAAACAAAACAAAACAAAAAGAGTATCAGCCAGGCTCCAGTAATCCCAGCTACTCAGAGTGCTGAGGCAGCCACATGAAGAGTTCCAGTCCAGCCTGGGCAACACAAAAATATACTGTATCCAAAATATTAAAAGAAAATGTTTCAATCAACTGCTTGCTTATATTATATAATATATGTGGTTAACTCTTTAGATGGTCATTTTTTCCCCTAGTAGAATTTATTTATTTTAAAAATTATAAAAACTGACAAATCAACAATAAAGACAAAACCAAAACAACAGAAAAACAATAAAAATGATATATGACCTCAAAACAAAATGATAGGAATTAACAGTGGTTGCTACATTACATACTGTTATCTTCATAGAAGTTGCTCAGTCCACCAGACACAAGAATGTAAAATTGATCAAACAATCAAAGACAGTAACAGGTAATAAACAACAACAACAACAAAAAACAACACTGGAAAAGATGCAGAGCTTCACCATATAATATGGTAGGTGTTCAATAATGGTTCTCGTACTGCATATTGTTTTCAGATCAGTCATTCTGATGACCAAATTCAAGCATGCAAAACTGGTCAAGAAAAAAGAAAATGTTAAGCATTGACTGTTCCTGTTTAAAAGGTAAAAATGAGTAATAATTCTGAGCTATTTGTATCTTCTCAGTATGGAATAATATAATTCAATAATTTTTACATATAGGTTTGCTATAGTATAAATGTAAATCACTCCAACAAACCTTTGTTAAAGAGTATGCACTAAATGGTGAAAGACATTCCTTTTCTATTAATCATAAATTGTGAAACAAAAATTTGTATGCAAAACAGAACTTTGGGAACTTTCATTGCCCTAAGAAGAAAATACATGAGAAAAATTAGCCAACTATCAAATATTAAAACTGAAAAGTATAAGTGAGCTGTGTTCTTTCTGTGTTTTCTTCAGCCATTGATTATTATAAGATTGATCATATGTACCTCAATGATATATTGTACTTTACAAAAGACCCATTCTGTTTATGTCATATTCTTATTCACTAACAATTTGTACATTCCTTTTTTGACAGTTCAATCTAAAAATTTGTTTATAATAACTTAGGAAGAAGTGTGGTACTTTTCAGATATAAATGTCTCCTAAAATACAAATTTCTGTTACCTTTAAATGGGCAAAAAGTTTTTAAATAATAGTTAAGCTTCCCACTTATATTTTCATTTTGATCTTAAATTCAACTAAATGAGGTCAACTAGCTAGATATTTCTTACCTTTGTATGATCAACAATGTAAATTATTTTTACCAAGTAGCAGTACTCCTAATAGTCTGAAATGTAACCTTGCAAACTTAAAGCTCACTTTGAAAGTCAATTTCTAAAAAAAGAAATAGTTTTTATTATTGATTAAGTTTTATAAATTACCATTCCCTATTCTTTAAGCAAATTACTTCTATTTTATAGAAATTATTTAGCTAGTGTAGCTTAAATCATTATAAATAGCATATGACCAGCCAGAGATGGAAAATTGCAGCTGTGGGTCTTTGATTTGTTCTTCCACTGCTGAGCACTGTACGTCAGGAGATCCCTTCTGCACAAATCAGAGGCTCAGTCCAAATGCAAGACAAGTAAGTGTAGGAGAATCCTGAGTTTTAAACAGTCAGAAATAAAAGCTGACAAAATAAAACTAGCTTTTGGCTTCCTTCCCTACCTTTTTTGTGTCTTTCCCAGACATTCCACTAAACATTTTTTATCCCAGTAAATCCTTTAAAACCTCAGCTCTCTTTGCAAATTTTTCCAATTGAAAAAAAAATCTTGCTTTCCCAGGTATATATTTTTTTCAGTTGCTCCTATTGTTGACAAATCTCTTTGCAATAGTTTTTGTAATCCATTTTTGTAATCTGTGACTTTTTTATCCACGTTTTTTAGATTCTTAGTTTCCAATGCCATATTGTTTTTAAAAGTAGTGTCTTTAAAAGTATATCAAGACTAAATATATAAAAATTATGTGCTTATGATATACAAAGATGTAGTCTGAAAATGTCTTTTAATGGCTTTTGAGGTTTTGGACAAATTGAACTTTCTAAGCTCCCTCATCCTTGTGTGTGGAGGAGAGAGGAATGGCTACTTTATAAAGCACATCAAAATACTTCAAGTACTCTTACTGTGCAAATATCATTCATATTCTTATCTTTTTATTTGCTCACTCTGCAATCTAAATATTAAAATTACCATGGACTGTAAGGAATTTTGTAGCTATGAAGAAACATAAATTAAGAGATTATGCTCAGTATTTTTTAAAATTAAGAATATTTTATGGGGATAATGATATCATTATGTTCTTTTGTTAACTAAAATTAGAGTACACTTTGATCAACTGAAGCTTATAGTTAAAATCAGCCAGCAGATACTATTGTGAAAAAAATGGGCATTTTTGTCTTTGAAAATGATATGTCCAGTTCCCTTTATTTGATTTTCTTAATTTATCATGGATTTCTGAGATTAGCTAATTTCACAAGTAACTTCTCATTTGTATAAAAAGTTAACTGGCAATTATGTGTTTCCTGGTGTACTGTGGATTTCTTTTGTTCAGCAGCAATTGTAAAATTGATTTTATACTCTGTATTTTTCATAGTAGATTAAATACCGAGAAGGAAATTCTTTTTTGAATGCAATTAAAATTTTGTTTTGGCTTAATTTTATCCCTATTTACTAAAAATATATAATTGGAGATAGGAACAACACTTCAAAGATTTTAGTATATAGTTGACCCCTCAATTTTGGGTGTGTCATTAAGATCTGGCTACAGAATTGATTACCTGTTGAACCTGTCTAGGATAAATTCAATTGAACTCTTGTATTTTCCATCTAAGTATGTTATTATTGAAATGAACAAGTTCTGACTCACTCTTTTGGCTAGGACTCAAATATAAATATATTTAATCAGGTGAAATTATAAAACGGTTTATGAATGCACTGAATAGACTAGAGCATATTCCTAGGGCTAGACACTATAAATCAGGGATAATTGTAACATCCCACTGGAATAGGCAATTTGAACAGATGCTCCAAGGATATCATTGTGCTTTTACCCCCAGCATCTTTAGATCTGCAGAGGACCAGGAATCTTGCCCTCATCAATCTACTTCACATGTTCTTTCCACTGAAAAACTGACTACTCATTCAAGATATTGTCCCTGCCTCCTTCTCAAGGGAAGAGACTTTGCTGCTGTCTTTCTTTGCTTGCTTGTTTTTATATTTCCTTCTGCTCTCATGCGGGAATAGATGGTATCCTTTTTGCTTCAATTTGTTCTGTTTCAAACAAGCTCTCAGTTTTCTAAAGTTCACAACATCACATTGGACCTTCTCATGGGTACTTGTATGTCAGCTCACATGCTTAGCCATGTTTATGCAAGGCTTTCCCATCCAGACCACTTCTCTTCCTTTCATGACTACTCTGGCCTTGATTTTAAGTTTCTTCTGTACCCACATAATTATTTCACTGATGCCCAGATTCCTCCATTCTCCTTTTTACACTCATGGGAAAGCTGGAGTTATTTCCATGACCAATAATCATATCTTAGCACACGAATCAAATTCAGCCATTTGACTTCAGCCATCGAACTCACCGACAGTGTTCCACAGTGTGCAGCCTCCACTGTGTGCAGAGCTCATTGCTTGGGCACCTTTCCTTGTACAGTCTCTTCTTTTCTGCTTCCTTTCTTCCCCAGCTTTTCTCTGTGCTGTTACTAGAATATCCATATTGAAAACACTTTTCACAGCCGTGCTGTTTCCTTCTTTCCCTTTCTCCTCTATATCTCTCCGCTGAAAACCTCTGTCTTACTTTAACGCATGTATATCATTGCAGGATGAGTTTGTTTAATATGGAAAGTCACAATGTAGGAGAGAGTAAACACTCCAGGAACAAACTGGTAGTTAATGGGGAGGTGATGTAAGATAGGATCTAATGAGCAAGTCAGCAGCTGTCCAGAGACAGGTTATCAGCAGCTTATCATCCAATAGACCTCTTTGGCCAATGGTGGGCTTTTAGTCAAGATATTGCAAACTAGGGAAAAACACACAAGGCAGTTTGGGTGTATGCACTGAAGTGGTATAACAATGGGCCATGGAACCTAGATTATTAGTGAAGTGAGTGAGAACACGGGGTGTAAATTGGAGAGTGAATTTGTAGCCGAGAGATACAGACAAGGTGAAGAGCTGTTGGAGCCATAGCACTGAAACTCTGAGGGAAGGAGGAGCATCAAAACCCTAGATGACTCAGCCTGAAGAACTGGATGCTTGGCACCGAGGTTTTAAAGGCTAATTACTGTTAGAAAGGCTTAATGTAGGAGCTATGAGAGAACTGGAGAATGAACACATTCTTCTCTATAAAAGAAATTGATTTACAGGGAAAATTTCCTCTATACAAAATTATGCACTTGGCAACCACGGCACAAGCCTTTACTTTCAGCTACTGAGGAAGCTGAGGCAGGAAGATCAAAAGTTCAAGGTCAGGCTAGGCAACTTAGCTTGATTCTATCTCAAAAGCAAAAAAGAAAGAGGCTGGAGATGCATTTCAGTGGAGGAGCAATTCAGGGCTGGATCCCCAGTACTTCACAAATAAACAAAAAAAAAAAAATAAAGGAAACAAAAAGTTATATATTATTTTATAATAAAACAAATATTAAGGAATTTAAGTTTTTAAGGTGCTGTTAACTTTACTCATCTACTGATCGAGCTCCTAGAAATATTCTTCCCTTCCAATCTCCTCCGTTTCCCCTGAAGCAATGAGAATCTGATCAATCCTGCACAATTCCCTGGAAAAATGCTTACATGCAAAATAAGGACACACAGAACATTCATGGGATGCATACTCATGCTGAAATGTACCCTTAGCGCTCCTGTGACAAGTGTCTATTACAGAGGTGTACAAAGATACATTTTTCTAGCAGATTTCTGCAGCTGCTGAACTTATCATTTTGAATCCTAAGCATCACGTGTAAATGGATAAAGGCACTTTAGTGGAGGAAACCTTTAAATGAGTTACTTTGCTCTACTTAAACCACCTTTGACTGACAAGAGTTCCCCTTCTGAGATGGGAGATACCTCGAGCACAGGCATTCCGGACACAGCCCCACAAAACAGGGTTGAAGAGAAACAAGCCAGGCTGGCAGAAGAAAGTGATCAACTGGCAGTCCTGAACTGCTGAGGAAGGCATGTGGAGACAAATAACATGTGTTTTCATCAGTCAAAGGCTGCCTCAGATGAGACAAACCTGGGGATTGGCCCAGGAGAATGTGGGCAGTGCATGACCATGTTTGTTATTGGGTCTTGTGCTAATAGTTAGTTACTTATGAGACAGGGCCCACCGCATCCCAGTAGTCAGGAAGGGGAAACACTTCCTTCTCAGTTCAGTGAAAGCACCGACAGAGCGTCCTTTCTGGCAGCGCTCTTTCAGGTCCCTTCCCAGAACAGGAGGTTCCCTTGTGCCTACTTTTGCTTTCTGATGATCTTCCCGGCTTACAACCCTTGCCTCCTCCGCCTCTGCCTTCACTCTTCTGTACTGTGAGACACAAACACAGAGTTCTGGTGCCCTTTAGGGACAGATGCGTACTGGAGCAGATTTACCTTCTCTGCTCCATGTAATAGAATTCTAAGCTAAACAGAATTATTGAAATGATCATAAAAATATTGCCAAATTCCAGAAGGTTTATTTCCTAATTAAAGGGATTTGAGGCCTTTCCATTTTAAGTTCAAAGTACATATTTCCTTTACTTCTGAGTTAAACTTTTATGGGCCTTCCTCTGTTGCCCACGGTTTATAAAGCGGTGAACTAAAATGCTCTAGGGTATGACCTAAGAGACCTACTTTTTAGTACTGGGTCTTTCATAGATGTGAGTGGGCATATGTGTGTGCATGTGTGTGTGTGTGTGTGATGTAGGCAACTCATACTTCATTTTCTTCATTCATAGAATATTGCTTTTCCTGAAGTGTGAAAGGTAATTCATGTGTGTTCATTCAACATATATAAAAGCTGAAATAGAGTGTTAGAAAATCTATGATAACATGTTGATACTGTCAAAGAGATTCTTGAGGACATTGTTTCCACAGCCTGTGTACTGTAAACTTAAGAATATTGTAAATGATACCTGTAATTAAAATATTTATAAAAAAGCAACCTATTTATCACCAGATGTGTTTATATTAAAAAAGTACAAACCTGTTCACATAGCTAATGATTGTATTTTATTCATTATTCTTTATGCTGAAGTTCATTTAGTCGGGAGATCCACTGCAAATGGTATGGAACAATAAACCACTCTGTGATTTATTAAGATCAAATTTAATAAATCAGTGGATACATTTATTAGGTCCTTACAATATATTAAATGCTATACTCTGTGGGCACTATTAGAGTTGCAAAGATGGGAAAAGTTCCTGTCCTCAAGGAGTATATGATCCATTTGGTAGTAAAAGTTACGTATAAAATGTACATATTTAAAATTCATTACAGCAGGACTTTTTTAAAATTGTATTTTTAGAGATAAAAGAACCAAAACATATTAACAAACACATAGACATAAATGAAACAACATAAAAACAATAAAAACAATACAGAATTTCAGACAGGGTAAAAAAGAAATTAATAATGGTTATTGCATTATGTACTGTTATCTTCATATTAGTTACTCAGATAAACAAATACAGACATGCAAGAATGATCAAACAAAACTGTTCCTTTCAAGAAAGCAATAAAAATTAATAGTACAATTATCCCGACCATCTTGTGTGTGTATATATATCTATTTTTTTCCCTTTATTTTTTATTCTGTCTTTTCCCTCACCCCTTTCAGTCATTCTTTCCTTTTGAGCAGTTTCTTTCCCTCTCTCACTATCTATTGTCCTGTTTAGATTTCATTTACTCTTTCGGATTCTTACACTAGGGAGACAATACGATGTTTACACGAGTCTTTTATGTTTCAATTATGAGTATGGTCATTAGTGCAAGACTTAAAGGAGATTACATTATAATCTAATTCCAAAAATTGTAAAAGACAATATTTATTGAGAAGAGATTCCTTTTAGTTTGAATAGTTACAACAGAGTCGTGGGCTAACATACTTAGCTCAAATGACTTAATTGAGAACCTTCTACAAAGCAACCATGATGCTAAACTTTGTTCAGTAATGGGAATACAGTGATTAAAAGGCCTGGACAAGAAGATTATGAAATTTTACCCTCCTGTCAAAGGGTCAGCCTGAAAGAGCAATAAGAATAATAGCGAAGCTATGTGATTCCTGGAGCAGAGGCAGAGTCTGCACACTTATGGCACAGTGAAAAGCAGGTGCTTCACGTCTGAAGTGAATTTTCTTCCTTCCAAATCTCAGGGAATAGTGTGACAGTGCCCAGCACAATGCTACAAACGAAATGGGTTTGCATCAAAACTGAGGAAACTAAGTTTAGGGCCACGAAATCTCTGTTTTGAGCAGTAAGAAAATCTAGTTTCCATTTGTGTTGAAGAGAGTTTTTTTTTTTGTTAATGTAATGGTGAATAAGCAAACCTGCCCTATGCCAATTCTGTTTCAATACAATCTCTCTGGAAAAGATAGTCCTGGACAAAAACTATGAGGGCCTGATAAAGTATATGACCTTACATTTGCTAGGCATAAGAAGGGCATAAGAAGGCATATGAGAAGGCATATGAGAAGGCATAAGAAGGCATAAGAAAGGCACACAGAAGCTAAAATGTAGATCTGAGCGCTGAGCTGAAGTGGCAAGTGCTGACCATATAACATTAAGGGTGCTGGCATCCACAGTGAAAAATGTACAAAGACAGAAAAAGAAGGCTCGAGGCTAAGCTGTTGGACAACACAGGACTAAGGTGAGATGGAAAAGTGCTGATATAGATTCTAGTGGCTGGAGTGAATAGGGCAACAGGTAAAAGAGAAAACAGACCAATGACTTTTTTTAATTGGAAATCTGATTATTTTTCAAAGCATTTAAAAAAAGAAGTAGGTTGTGGAAATGGAAATAGTAGGAATAGGACACTTTTTCTAGAAATTAGAAAACAGCAAATTATTTAGCAAGTGGGGGGACTGCCGAGATGATAACTGTGATGTTGGGGGTGATGAAATTTGAAAGAGACTAGCATGTAAGGTACACAGCTGCTTTCAGATTTGCCTCAACTCCGATTTGTTACAGTTTTAACTATTTTATGTAGATATAGTAACTCTCAGGAATAGGTCAAAATTATCTTGAAAGTACTTGCAAAGTTAATGAGACATATCTAAACGTGAAAATGAAACTTATTGTACATATATATACATTCAAGTGGATGGTATCTTTATTCAATTTATTTTTTGGAATCCACGTAAGAAAATCAAATAGGCATCTGAAATTGTCTACTTAGAAAGCTTGTATACAATTTTGATCTTTATTTCATTTTTGTGTTCTGTCATTTTACATTAGTTTTTGAAAAATTAGAAAAATATAACACTGAGGCGCTGAATATATGGATTTATACAAAAGCCTAATAAAATTACCAAACGATGTTAACAAAATACACATAATGTTAAAGCTTATGAAAAGATATATGTATATATATATACATACACATGTGTGTGTGTATTTGTGGGTATTTACATATATCAAAAATGTCTAAAAGGTTATATCTTATAGAAGATATCATAGGCAGCAAGTTTTTCCTTTATTCTTTAGAACTTATTTTTAATAACTATAATGAGCTCCCCAAAATCACTAGTAAAATAATTTTTGAAGTGATCATAAGCAATAAATGGTGAAGCCCTGAATTAGAATTGTGTGTATTACAGTAACTGAGAGGAGGAGACAGATGCTGTTGATGCTGATATTTAGGAAGTGAACTTGAAATTATGTATTGATAATTTGCATAAGGTGGGAAAGCTTTGGAGTTTATGACATGATTCATCTTCCAGATTAGATTATCTTTCACCTTGCTTTATCTCAAAAGTTGTACAGTGATCTAAACATTCCAGCACCAGCACTATTGAGGTAGTTACCTTTCTCTTTCACAAGAAAAACTGCATCAGCTCAAATTATTTTGGAAATAATATTCGTAACTTCATTTTAAATCTAGCAGCTCCATCAGGATATAGAGGTAGAAGAAATTCCTGGTTTCCCACGAGTGGATTGCTTTAAAAATTTTAACAATCTGCCTACATTCCAAAATTGAAGTCAGAAGATATGTTGAGAATATAGTAAACACATTTGATTAACATTAAATTTGATAAAGATAAGATGCCACAGACTTACGAAGGTTTGTACTTTTTCTTTTTTTTTTGGTTTTTCTCCGGTACCGGGAACCGAACTCATGACCTTGCACTTGCCAGGCAGGCGCTTTGCCGCTGAGCTAAATCCCCAGCCCTCAAAGGTTTGTACTTAAATTCTGTGAGTCTATTCTGATCCACTGAATAATTAATAGGACACAGTTACTCTGAGGCATTCATGAAGTGGCTTTAGTAAGCAGTATACACACTTTACCGAGTAACACAAGTGTTAATTTTTCAGTGTTGAAAACTCATTTTAGCTTTCTAACATAATCTAATCTTTGATCTAGTTTTTGCAAAATTCTATTATGAGAAAGATCTATGCTAATCTAAGAAATAAAGATTACTATTTTAAAAAGATATTTACTATGTACAGTGTTCAATTGTATTTTATCAGAAGAAGATTAAGGAATGCAATAGATTACTTGCTTACAAAACCTCTTTGGAATTTATTTGTAGGCACAAATTGTCTTGATGTTCTTGAAAATTCAATAATAGAGTATGTAGCTCATAGGATATAAATATTTAAAATGAGACTTGGGTCTTCACAGTGAAAAAAAAATATTGATGGCTTGATTTTGCCTATAAAAAAGAGAAAATTATGAGCAATTGATGCCACGTGGCAGTCTATGTATGTGTGTTGCAATTGTGCTTTCATATCAACTTCTGTATTACCCTGGATGTTTTAGGATATTCTTAGACTAAATTTATGGTACCATTGCTACACATTAAAGTAAATGAGGAATTATCATATGACTTTGTATTTGATTCTGAAGAACATCTTCAGAGGAATTATCATATTACTTTGTATTTGTTTGAGGAATTATCATATTACTTTGTAATTGTTTCTGAAGAACATCTTTTGTTCTATTATATATATTTATAGCGTGTGCCAGCTAGTTACTTTCGCACTTGTAGGAATGTACGAAGCAGTTCATCCTGAGGGAACTCATTGTTTGAAGCCAGGGCCTATCTCCAGTCATATTGCCTTGTGACAATAAGCACTGTTTAGGAAGAGAAAATCCTCAAAGTTTCCAGGTGATCTACAGTTTTATAAAGATAATTCTAAAGTAGTAACCAGGAAATTTGCGTACAGTTTAGTACAAAAATTGTAACTCTTTTTTTACTCTTTGAAACATTCAAAGCCTTGGAAATTACACAAAAACTAAAAAAAACTTATAAAAATAAGATCTATATAGACATAGATAGCATTTATACATGTATTGTGTAATATATGCTTTATTGGAATAATATGCATTTTAGGTAAGTAAAATGTTTCCTGTTTCTGGAAAAGGAAAATCAATTTTGCTTAATATTTTGCTAATTTTCTTATAGATTTTGTTTCCTGGTTAGTCTCAAATAATCACTAAAGGAATAATATAGTTCTTCAATTTTAGTGGAATAAATTCATTTTTTGTCAAGGAGTATTTAAAACCTTGAGTATTACTTATTTGTTAATGAACAGGTTCTGGTCTCAGAATAATTATGTGGTAGACTATTCTCACTCTAGTTGTGTGACCTTGGCAAGTCACTGAAGTGCTGTCTCACACCATGTTATATATTTTTAATAATAATAATAATAACAGTTGAAGTCTTGTTGGAAGGATCAAATATCACATGAAGTCAAAATTTTACTTGAAATATTTTAGGTGTCAGATTTTTATCTGATGGTATTTTTGAAATATATGAAATGAGCAAATGAATTTTGATACATTTTGGTTAATTGTCACATATTTATAAATCTAATAACATAATTCGCATCAGTTTACCCACGTTCCAGCTCCTTCCCAGTTGCCCCAGGGACTTCCCATAGATGGACCCCTCACACGAACTGCAGAAGGAAACAAACGTGGCACAAATTGCTTCCGGTCACCCACAGATTAAATCTTGGCGTCACTTTTGACCCACTCATTTCTTTCATTTGATGTTTTGAGTGCGAAGATTTATAGTCAATCTCCTTCAATTGGACCACTTCTACACCTAGCATTATTTGTCTGCTTTGTGATGACAGCTTATTATTTGATGTGTGTGTGCATGGGTGTGTGTGTTTGAACTCTGAAATTTTTCTATTTTCATGGCTTTGTTCCTCCCACCTATGCTTTACTTTTTCATGCAAACACATTCAAGCCTTAGGCTTCAGCTCCCAGCAAAATTTGTATCTTAGCTTCAATTTCTCTTCTGTCTTTGGGCTTCATATATCTAATTGCCTACTGGATGTTAACAGAGAACTTAACTTTAACTCTGTCCCCCCAAATTCACAATTTTTCTTATCCTCCCAAGATTTTTAAAAAATTTTGCCATGTTAGAAGTATCCTTCTCACTTATTTTCATAAGTTACAAACTTCTGGGCCATTTTCATGTCCTTCTCTCATGCTTGACATGAAATTAATTTTCAAATTTTGTGGATCTTCTTTCCTCTGTCTCTCTGGTCTTCACACTCTCTGCTGTTATGGATGTTCGGAGTTGCATCAGTGTGTCTCATTGCAACTTTTTAGCCTCTCTCTAACTCCTGATCAATGTTTTGCCCAGGTTAAGGACACCTGTCAGATAGCAGTAGTCGTAGGTCTCCTTTTGTAGTTCTAATTTTGAGGCATGGGTCATGATTCTTCTATATCAATACAAATAAGCACACAATTGTGGCCTAATATCATCACATACTCAATATTAATTTTTATTTAGTTAAAAATTGTAAATATGTTACAAATTAACACTACATATGTGACACTCATATTTTCACAGAAATATATGGAAGAAAGTAACAAAAAAGAATGTGTGGGGAAAAAATAGGACTTGATGGAGAGAAACAATATTTTCAGTATCATAAGTCTAACATAGTGAAACATTTTTGCCAAAGGAAAGTGGTGGATAAAAAAACAAAGTTACAGTCACTAATAATTTAAAATGCAAAAACCATCAATAGGCATTTTTTAACAAATGTGAAATGCTTACATTTTGACATAATCCACAAATTACTTTTTTAAAAACATGAAAATGGCTCATTCTTAATTTCAAAGTTTCCCCTGTATGTTGTATCTTTGAATTAGACTATTCTATTAAAGAAAAACCTTACTGTATTCATTTTAGATAAGTATAAATTCTATAATATTTATTCTCAATGCAATGAAAATATATCTTTAAGGATATAATCTATATACTCAGTCATCATCATAAAAATGAATAGCATTGTTATATGGTAAATCACATTCCTTTTTATAAAGTTATTCAGTATTTATATACTTGGATACAGGCTTAATTTTAACATAAACTTTGTGAACATCTGGAGCACAATTTCTTTCTGTTCATTGAAGAACTTACAGTTTTCTATAATTCCTAGCTGAACTATTGACATCTTTCCTTTCTTAACTCATGACCTGTAGTTTGCAATATGTACATTATTATGACTGTGCAGAGGTATTATTCATTATTTAGTTATATTTCTTTGCCTAACATAAACTATAATAGTGTAATCTGTATTTGATCTCAGGTGCAGAGTTTTTTTTGAGTACCTTACACATTTTCTAAATGCAGTGTAGAATGATTATGTTTTCATATACAACAGTAGTTTTGGATAGAACTTTTATGTCAGTGTTCTGATATATTTAAACATTATTTTTGTCTAAATTATTATATTTATATATATATGCAATCACAGTATTGAGTTAACATATGGTTTTACTTCTTTTCCATGCAACTAAAATTCCTAAAAATTATTGGAACAAAGTTCACTTCTAATTATTTGATCAATGTGATCAATTTGATCAATGTGACAACTCTCACCAAACAATTCTGTTTATAAAACAACAGCAATTCAAATGTCTAACTCTAAATGCAATTTGTTCACTGTGAACTAGTTTATTTAGTATATGTAGTGATAACATAATTCCTTCATTTATATAAAATAATCATTTCCTTGTTAATAAACACTTACCTGGAAGAATAAAGATATTTCTTAAAACAGTAAAGATCTATGCAGTGATCATCAAAAGCATTTATTTGACCAGCAAAAGACACTTTATCTTACAGCAGTTATCAGTCTTTTCTAAATTAAATGATGGAGTGATTGAACCATCGGTGTGGAATGCTGGATTAAGGGTATATTAAATGGATTAGCTCACTGACTGGGTTAGCACAGTTCTAGGAGTAGATAATGAGAAGGCCTACCCTCGGCATGGGTGGCACCAACCAATAGTCTTGTAGCCTGAACTGAATAAAAAGAGAAAGGAAGGCTTTCTGCTGGCTGCATAGATTGTGACTTCTCTGCCGTGCTCTTCTGCCACACTGCCCTGCCTTGGAGCCAGCTGACTATGGAGTGGAACGTCTACAAATTGTGAAGTTTCCTCCTTTCATTGTGGATGTCCAGTATTTTAAACAGTGAGGAGAAGAGAAATTAAGACAGACTGAGTTCAAGAATCAATGAATTAAGTTTTAATTCTAGAATTAAATTGTCCTAAGAATAAGATACTTGTTCAATTTGTACAGAGACATTGGTGAATAAAATGAAAAGGAGGTTTTGGAGACTTCCTGAGTGTCATGCTTCTTTAGGAAGAGTAAAAAGCTAAATAAAATCCCTCATCAAGTACCCTACTTCTATCTAATTTTCTCAATATGCACCAGGGGATCTATACTATTGTCAAACTGTTTACTTTCATTGCACATGGTAAAGTGGATTTCTTATTACCTTTCATTCAATGACTTTATTTCTTTAGAATTCACTTTTTATATGCAGGTAGTTAATTTTAATTAATCCCTGGAGGAATTCTGTGTTTTACTGTGAATCTTCTACCATGTAGACCCACATCATATAATTAGAGTAGCACTGAGATGTGTGAGTTAATTTAGTATAGTTGGTGATTCATGTTGACTTGATAAAATTTATCTTTTTTTGTTTTGATGTTGTCAACACAGTGTCGGTTGGTGTGCATTAAGTATATTTTGTTGTAGGATTTACTCAAATGATAATTTCAATCATTAGTTAAATATTTCTTCTTTTGTTGGGGAAAAAGGAAGTATCTAAAATAAGGCTGTCTTAAGTCATTTATTACAGAACGGGTCAAGTATAAAACCATGAAGGATTTATTAAATTGTATTACTCTATCAGTATGCGTGTTTCTGGCAAAGTAAAAAATTTACCATAAAGAAATGCTGCCTATAACCAGCTACACGGTCAAATTCAGGCCACATAAATTTTACATTTTGTAGGATAAATTGAAAATTTCTGGAAGGACTCTCATCTCCAGTAATACTGATGTGAGTATTTTACAGCACTTCAGGATTATTTTAAGTGTAGTATGTGGTGTGTGAAATATGTGGATAAAATTGTAGAAAAATTTTCTTCTACACTAATTGTTCAATTTTGAAAGTTCTTTCTGTTTTGTGAAAATAGGGATTCATTTAGAAATTATTCCTATTATTTTAAAAATCTCAAATAAATGTGGCATATTTTATTATTCTAGGAGAACAAATACACATTTTCTTTTAAATTCACTGCCTTTTGTAGAGTTGGCCTGGGTTGAAGTGCTATATTTTGATTCAATGTTAAAAGTCTGTGATGTATGTTACTGCTCTGGGCAAAAGTATATGAAACATCAAATGATCAAAGAAGCTGATAGAGCAGCTACTTTTATTGACAAAGCAGTTATTTTTATTTTCTTGTGCTATTTCTTCTGAATAAATACCATACTTTTCCTCCAATGACATCACTGGAATGAAGGATTGTTAATAGATGTGGTCTACCTTTCTTCATAAAGTGGTCTCTCAAGGAAATATGTTTTATAATGTTAGTCCTATACTAAATATTTAAGGGGTTAAAAAAATAATCTAACTAAACTCTCAAGGAACTTGACATAAATGCAAAGCCAGTGTTTTAAAAAAGGATAAAATGTGAAAAGACTGCCAGGGCTTGGTGTTCTCCAGGAGCCTCAACATTCATCACTGGTGTGTGTCATGTGTTTTATTGCCTCCAGGACAGCAAGCACGTTTAAGTGAAGGACGTTCTCTGGCTGTATAATTGATCTGGCCATTCAGGGCAGTGGAGGAATTGAACACATTTTTCAATATTATTTCTTTCCCTTTAATTTGACTTAATTATAATGCAATATTTTCTGCGTCTAGTGAGCCAAATTTCCTCAATGACATAGTTTCAGGGAATTGTCTGGATTGCCATGATATGATGGTTTACTCTCCTTAGTATTATTGGTCCAAAGAAATAAACATGCCTTGAGTTCTTGCTATAAAAGATAAAATGGTAGTACAGGTGCTAGAGGAATAAAATATCCTACTTAGCATTTTGAAAGGTAATCTACATAATGTAATGAAGTAAATGATGCCAGCTAACATCATAATTGCAGGTGTTATTCTAAGGTGGCAAAGTAGGTCAATGTCATGCTTCTTAAGACCTTGGGGATTGGAAGGACTTTTTGAAGTTAAGAAATAAGCAACTTTTGAATGATTAAAAGTAAAGTAAATCAGAGTTTACAGTATCTTCAAGTCAAATAGAATTTCACACTGAACCAACCATTTAAGTACTATACAATATTTCTCCATCATTGTTGATGCAGCTTACTAAAACTTCAGTTACATACAGAACACTCTCTTTCCAAGAAATTATCTCAGCTTCTGCTTGTAGGCTAACATTTGGATTAGTTTTATGAATAAATGTATATTAACACAATTGATATTACCAAATAAACTACATTCACATTTTATATGATTATTATTCATAAAAAACTCAAATATCCCTTAGGTTTGACCCATTTTCCTATCATAATTTTAGCAACTTTAAAACCATTTAGTTTTTGGTATTTTCTTGTAATTCATGCTATAGGACACCTCCTAGTCTTTGTTTGCACGCTTCATCACCATACTATTGAGCATATTTGCATTTTCAGCATTCAAACTGAGCATTTGTATCTCATTAATCAACTTTCCTTTTCTCAGGTGTTAGAGATAAAATACTGTCAGGCACACAATGGTAGCTTCATCTCTTATAATTGGGACATCACATTATTATTACACTTACTATTCGGTTTTAATTTAGTTTTTTTGGATCCGTGGAATTTTTACATGGCTTCACACTGCATGTCTATTATTATATACAGTGTAAGTTGCTAAACACGTTACTCTAAAAAAAGTGCTATACCAATAAAACTGAAGGAAAAAAAGCATAAATTCTTTTCTATTTCTTTCTTTATGAACCTCATTCCTACTATACTTTGCTCAAAGAAGTGTTAGTTATTTGAAACCTTTTAAACTGATTTAATGTGCTGCATCCAGTGCATCCAGTGCAGCTCTGGAACTTCAGGTGTGTGGTGGGGCAGATGGTGAAGGATGAAGAAATGAAGACAAGAGTCAGCGAACAGAAAGCTGCAGTCCGGTGGACCCCTCTCTCCTGATGGGAGAAAAAGAGCTGCCCACCCACGGCAGCACATTTGTTTGTACAGTCAGGAAGCTATTGTCAACTGAAACCCCTCTGCCTAGCCACTGTATTGCTTCCCTTGCCTCAGGGAGCCTCACATTCTCAGAGCTGACTAGTCTCCGCGTCAGCCCCTTCCACATTAATGGACGTACCCTGTGGTTCTTAAAGTACTTGTTTTAAATTGTTTCCTCAAAAGAACCCTTGTTAATTTTCTTCCTGATTGATGTTTTCTTTGAATCTGGTTATTTATATGTCTAAGAACCACTTGTTACCTATTTATCATCGATCTATCATTCTAAACAATCATCCATTCACCCATCCATCCATCCATCCAGCTGTCCATCCATCTATGCATCTGAATGTCCTTTTAGAAGTAAAAATCATATATATATATATCATATACATATATAAAAATCATATACATATATATGATTCCTAGCATACTTTTGTCCTGAAAAGTATTTTCTTTCTTTTCTTTTTTCTGAAAAGTATTTTCAAGGGCATCCTCACTTAAAGTAGTAAGAATTCATGAGTCACATCTTTATTTATTTATTTATTTATTTATTTATTTTGGTACCAGAAATTGAAATCAGGACCTTGCCCTTGCTAGGCAGGCACTATGCCACTGAGATATAACCCCAGCCCTGAGTCACATTTTTAATCAGGATGGCAGAATAACACCAGTCTGGATTATTCCTTTTTCAACTATCAATATCTGATTTATCTTTCTTTTCCTAGCTTTGTAATATATTTTGAGCAATGGAAATCAATTGACCATTTTGTGTGGCGCTTTAAAAGCTTTTGTAGTTTATTTACACAGAACCTACTCTTAGAATTCTGTTTTATGTGACTAAAAATAGAAGGGATTTTCCTAATTAGAAGAATATTTCCTTTCTTTGATCTGTTCAGAGTTTTTCTTTATGTTAAATTTCCTTTTTTAATGCAAGCTTTTTAATTTCCACACTGTTACATTTTATATTCAACAAAACATTGCTTTTTAAAGGCAAAATCTCAATATTTTAAAGTTGATGCTGAGTCTAAAATTATCGCTATGTTTTATATCCAGAGGTGCCCCATTCCTCGTGCACTCATAAGTGGGGCTGTTGGGAGGTGATTGGATCATCGGTGAGTTTTAGCTAAATGTGATGTTGAGAGATAAGGCCTGGGTGAAGGAGCTGGGTCACTGGGGGTGTGGCCTGGAAGTGTGTATTCCCCTCCCTCTTCCTTTAATCCCTCTCTGCTTTCTGCCTGCCACACCTTGAGCTGTTTCTCCTCTGCCCTGCTGCCCTTCCTTGGAGTGAGTACATTGTGCAAAATCTCTACAAACTGTGACCCCACATATACCTCTCCTCCTTTAACTTGTGGGGGTGTTATGGCTTGTACCTAGATGTTCTCCCAAAGCCTCATGCAGTCACGGGTGAGGTTTTTCAGAATAGCTTGATCTAGAGTGTGTGAAGCTGGGATTAAGGGTGTGTGATTACTAAATCAGTCCATGATTGGTTTGACACAACCCTAACCCTGGAATCCTAGATAGAATGTAGAAAGGGAGCTACTAAAATAAAATGTAAAAAGAAGTTACTAAGTTCATTTGCTTACTCTCACCTGCCTGCTTGCTGTAGACTATTTTTCCTTTGTGATGCTTCTCTGCCATGCCACTCTGCCTTGGAGCCAGCCAACTATGAACTGAAACCTCTTTGAACTGCAGGCCAAATAAATAAGCCTTTCCTCCTGTAACTTTGCATGTCTCAGCAATGAGAAAAAGTAATTAAGATAGAGTGTCTCAGAGTGAGGAATGCTAAGACAGTTATAAATAATTTAAAATTTAAATACCTGTCAAAAGTTTAAATATTTAAATCAGATTTATGCTGATTACATCATTGAGTAATATGATTTTCTTAAAGTTTTAGTAATAATCCCACTTCAGGCAGAAATTTTTCCTATTGTTTTACCAGGCATATTTTTTGATTTTCTTATGTGTCTCTAAGCTATTAGTTGTAACTGAAGGTACTGGAGATTATTGTTTTAAAATTTCCTTCCTTTATGTTTTTCTCATATTTAGATTGAGATTATGGGTTGGGGAGACATAGGCAAAGCACTCTTTCATCACATTGAATCGATGGTTTACACTACCAGAACGATTCCTCAAGGTCAATGTTTACTTTGATTGCTTGGGTAAGGAAGTATTTGTCAGTCTTCTTCACTGTTAAATCATTCCTTTATTTTGTTTCCACATTTTATATTTCAGGAGGTATGATTTTCTCCATCTTGGTTCTTGGCAATCTAGGGAGAAGAAGTCATATGGCTGCCTCCCTTGAGCAATGAGAGAACATATGCAAGCAAAGTATTGAGTCAGAGAGTGCAAAGTTTAATTGTGGATATGGTTAATCGACAACCTGGGTCATCGCAAGGGCATGACCAAGGACCACTTGGTGCAGGGACCTCTCTTCTATACAGCGGGCTGCCGCACGACACCCCTGATCCGCCGTTTCCTTTCATCACAGCATCTCGTCTGGTGAATGCCATTAAGCCTAAGCTTGTTTCCAGGTTCTCAATTGGATGTATGAGATGCATGGCACATATATGAAACTTTAAGGATAGGTTAATTAACAGGCTTTCTTTAGGAAGGTGGATCAGATCCCCTGTGCATGCATCCACAGCTAGACAGTCCCTAGTCATCCTTGGTGGGTAGTTTGTGGGTTATCTTTTTCTCAAGGCCAGAGTTCTTCAGTTCTCTCCTGCTTATCTCTCCTAGGTTGACCACAGCATCCAGTTGTGCCACCACTTTGTCCAACTGCCCACACTCTGTGTAGACCACATTTAGGTGTTGCGAGTGACTCAACCTTATTGTATCAGTCAGTTTTCTCCCCACTGAGACAGTCTGACACCAGCAATTTAAAGAAGCACAGGTTTATTTTTGGCTCTTGCTTTCACAGGATTCAGTTTACTATTTTCTGGCTCCAAGGCAGAAACAGCATAATAAAAAGTGTACTGCACGGATGCCTTAGTTGTTTTTTTGTCCCTAAGACACAATACCTGACACTCATAAATTAAAGTAGGAGAGGTTCATTTAGTTTACAGTTTAGAGATTCAACCTGTAGTCAGTTGGTTCCAAGGTAGGGCAGCACAGCAGAGGAGAAAGAACTCATAGCATAGCAGAGCAGAAGCAGAAAGGGACATCAGGAGAGGAGGAAAATATGCCCTTCCAGGCAACATCCCTAGTGACAGTAAGTCAGGCTTTAGCTCCCAGTGTAGCTCTGACCTCATCAGACCAATCTGCTGATCAGTGTCACACCCCTGTGACACAAACACCTCCTAAAAGCCCCAGCTATAAGCATATGGAGCTTGGGAGGGACATGTAGATCTAAACTATAACATACAGCAAAGTCTCTTATTTCATAATAAAAGCAAAGAAGAGCAGGAGAACCATGCCCTAGGAGATGGGGCCACGAACCAGACACAGACTTTAAGGGCATGCCTCTTATGGAGTGCTCCCACACAGCTATAATAAGGAGTGTGCCTTCCTGCTTCTATAAGCAGCTCTCAAAAACATGGAGTCAGCTTAACTGTCACATTCCACCTGACCCTTGTCAACTTGACACACAAACATATCTCCTTAAACCATACTTAATCTCCAAAACAGATGGTAAATTACTAGGTCTACCTATGATGATACAACTCTCCTGTTTATAACCTGATCTATAATAACCCTTTCCTCCAAGTTTTAGCAATGCTTCAAAGTCCAAGTCCAAGTCTCCACTGAGAGTTGAAGATGCAAGTTAGATGCAAGTTACTTAACCCCAGCGTACAAAGGCACAGTGTACACATTCCTATTCTAACCTGGAGGAATAGGGGGATAGTGTAGAGTAGAAGGACAAACATGAAAGCCCATAAGTCTATATCCAGCATTCACAGTCCATGGAATTGAGATATGAGTTTCAAAGGGTAGTGGTACCTCAGTTGTTGAACGTAATTTGTTTCAAGTTCATGTTTGAACATCAAAAACATCAAGAATGAACCCATTTTTGCCATGAGGAACACTGGAAAACAAAATATTTAGTTCTCAGACCAAAAATTACACCTATAAATTCATTTTTCCATTTTTCATTTTTATCTAATTTCACAATGATTTCTTTAATTTTATTATGGTTCTGTTTTCCTCTTAGCTTTACTTCTGGTATCATTAACTTTCTTTGAAGCCCTGATTTTGATATTTTATGCAAACAAAGCACAAAAGGCACAATCTTTTAATGCACTAACGCAAGCACTGTATGTTTTCCGGGCCAGAGCAGGGCTTAGACTGAACCATTACCATTTGCACCCACAGAAAGATTTGTGTGACTCACTCTGGACAATAAAGGATTTTTCAAGTTGGATATTTGATTTTTTTTAAGCTAAGTCATCAACACAGTCAACTGAGGTAATCTAGCTAGCTCTCTATCTCTAGCTCCCTATTATATACAATAGTGAAAGTCTTGCTATATTGCCCTGTTGGGTCTGAAACTCCCATGCTCAAGTGATTCTGTTGCTTCAGCCTCCTGAATAGCTGGGACTATCATGCCTGATTTTAATATTGAAAAAAGACAAGATAAATCATGCACAGGTGTAAATCCCTTATGATAAATGTGGTCATCATGCACTAACACACATGCTATATCAAGAGCACCAAAACAACTCATTTTTTAGAAAGTGTATGTTGTCAATTGCAAAACACATAAATGCCCTAGACTAAAGAAGAAACTCTTAAAACCACATGGTATTCTTTTGAAAAATACAACATTTGAAAATTCAAGACAGACCTATGACTTCAGCCCTGATGAAATTTCTTTTCAAAAATTCAGTATCCATTGTTCTGAGAAGGGGATAGAATATGCCCTTTGCTGTGAATATAAAGAAAATAAGATTCCAGTTTAAGGTTATTATAAAGGAGAACTCTTTGGAAAGAAAGGGGTGCATTCTTGAGTCAAGGGACATTTCTTTTATTCATAAAATTAGGACTCCAAACCAGACGATAGCTTAATGTTCCTATTTAGTAAATATTCCATACATGACATATGTAGTAAGACATACTTTGTATAAAACTTATTCTTGAAAAAATTAGCTATACATATTTTAAAAATGAATGTAATCATTTCTTTCAAACTGCCTAGAAAGAAACTGGTTTAAAAATATCCCAAAGAAACAGTTTCTGGTAAAGAAAAATTTACAAAGTCTTTTTGTCTTATAATTGTGAATGCTTCAAAATAAGACAAAGCAGAAACATTAAATTTTGCATTAAATTTCATAAGTATCCAGCCAAGTGATTTGATTCTAGAATATTAATATATCTGTAGAATTTATGTGTTTGGAATTCTATAAAAAGTAACAGTGTTGTTTAAAACATCGCATACAAAGAGTGTGACTTCCAAATGACAGTAGTGGCACCATGGTAAACAGTCAATGAATTGTAGCCATCAGTGTTTTTGGTAGTGCTTCTAGTAGTAAAATTAATGTTCATAAAAAGCAAGTATTTCAACTGTCTAATAGAAATTAAAAAGTTCAGATTTCAACCAAAAATTTGTTGTTAGGTCATAAGAGGTTCAAGAATCCTAGGGTCTAGGATTCTTTGGACTTTAAATATGGATGGATGTATTACTTGGTTTTAATACTGAGTTACAACCAACTTTATAAAATAATAACAATGAAAATTGCATAAGGTTAGATAATTGAATAAAGTTAGAAGAGTCCACTGAGCATGTTAACATAAGGCTTTAATAAAACAGAATGATACGTTAAAGAGCAAGAAGGGAAACAAAAGTAAGCACCATGGATCTAGCAACTTCCACGTGGAGCTCCCTGCATTCATTGTTTGGTCAAATGGGACGTACTTTGTCTTGCTCTGGATGAGACCTCTGAAGCGGCAGGGGCTATATCAGAATGACTTGGGTAAAAGTTTATGGCTAGGTGTTTTACACTTCACTGCTCATGTGTCCTTGCAGGGTTTTGTACCTAGTAAGACTAGTGTAAACCATATATCTGTATATCTTTAAACAATATACACAAGTTAGACTCAGATGGAGTTTCTAACTGTATGCATCACACTCGAATTCACTAGTTAGTGTAATTTATTCCTCTGTACAGGGAGGGAGATGCTAGAGAAAGTAAGGGTAGTCCCAAATGCAGCTGCATGGTAATGCTATTACATCTAGAAGCGGTCAGCAGTTCTTGTTGTTCCTGTGTGTGCTCACATCCTCCCTCCTCAAGACGACTTTATTCTCAGTTGGGCTTTTTCCTTGTTTTGATCCATGAAAATAAGTGAAAGTGACACTGTGACAGTTTTACTTGCGAGGCTCCATAGTTTCTATTTTTGCTTTCTTGATATTCTGAGTTCCCATGGGGCCTTGAATAATTGTTTAGAAGAGGTCCTAGAAAACCAAAAAGTACATGGACAGGGGAATATGTGGAGAAAAACTAAAGCTTTAGGCTGACAAAAAAACACTGATGCCCTAAGCATATAAATGTGGACTTGAATCCTCAATCTCCAATTGGGCCATAAGAACTAACACTACACAGAACAGAGAAAACTTGTCCTGATGAGCCTGACCCCAATTTTTCACCCATAGAAATAAGAGCAAAAAGGTGTGGTTGCTTAGGTTGAAAAGTGCAGTTGATCTGTGAAGCAGTGATGCCTAAGTGAAATCTAGAACGTTTGGGTGTCACTGTGTGGCCCTATAACCTTAACTGTTGATTACATCTGGGCTTAATCAGTCACAAACTATCCTTCCTAGGATGAGATTTTACAGGTCATATAAGTACTTGTTTTAATATTTAAGGATAAAGGTATTTATTTGTGAATTTTAGTGTTTACATGGGAATTCTGCATTTTTAAATGAAAGTTAAGGATGAGAAAAATCTGAACTTTACTTTTAGAAATATTTGTGGAAAACATATGGGTAATAATTTGATTTCTAAAAAATTTTAGACAAAAATCAAGACCATTATGAAGCTTCAAACAACAACACTTTGAAATTGGAATGTGACTCTTGTCTTTCTATTTTTTTTTTTTCTGGTACCGGAAATCAAACTCATGACCTTGTGCTTGCCAGGCAGGTGCTCTGCCACTGAGCTGAATCCCCAGTCCCTCTATTTAAATTTAATTCTATCTTTTCATATTAATTCTCTTGATTTCATATATATTATATTCATCTTATATAATATATATATATATATATATTTCTAATATGACTTTTGTGCCTTTCATATGTTTTTTTCCATGTGGGACATGTAATATACAGTACAGTACACAGCAATGTATTCCTATTAGCTTTTCTTTACATCATTACAGATGTTTTAAAATATTTATCTAGTAAATTCATCTAATAAGAAAAAACTTACAATATATTCCTCTACATATTTATTTATAAATATCAAATTTTAAATGAAATTATAGTGAAGATCAAGTTTAATAAAGTTTATTAGGCCTGGGGATATAGCTCAGGGACACAGCAGCTGCCTGGCAAGTGCAAGGTCCTTAGTTTCATTCCTGGTACCCAAAAAATAAAATAAAATAAAATATATAAAGCTTATTATCATTCATGTGGCCATTCATTCATCATTAATAGAGTTTATCATCATTATCTCTTGAGGCAGAGTTAACCCTTTCCACTCTGATGGGTCGACTCCTACCAGAAACAAGCCTGGGAGAAGAGCTTCCCAGGTGACCTGTGACAGACACAGCAAAATAAATCTTGGTGTTCTGAAGACACTGTTAAAAAAAAGATACTATAATATGGTATCATGATGTAATTGTAAGTGTCAACTTGACTGGACCAAGAGATGCCCATCTATCTACCTGATAAAATATTATTTTAGTGTGTCTTTAAATGTATTTACAAAAGAAATTAGTATTTGAACTTTACTGAGACAGATTGTACACTTGATGTGAGTAGACATTATCCTGCCTGTTGAAGGCCCAAGTTGAGGACAAAGATGGAGGAATGTGGAATTCGTTTCTCTCTGATGGTCTATGTGAGCTGAAACGTTGGCCTCCTCCTGCCGTCAATCTAGAACTTTCACCACCAGCGTTTCTAGTTTTTATGTCTTTGTACTCCAGCTAGAATTGATCCTACTAGCAGAAGATTATAGAAATTGCCCTCTTTTGTAATCATGTGAACTATTTTCTAATTTTAAAATCTCACTGGACACCTGCTTTTCTAGCAAACTTAATGTAAGAAGTTTCTGTTCTGAGCATTTCCTGACAAAGGTATGTGGCTTTGTATCAAAGAGTGTACCACAAACTCAATGTGGAGGACAGAGGTTTGTTTCAAACACGATATTTATCAGAATCTGTACTCAGTTTTCCCTTATAACACTACTGAATCTCCCCAGGTAGCCCATGAAAGGGGAAGTTGTCACTATTTTGATTTTACAATGAAAAGAGAGATAATATCAATTGTAGGTTAAGGAATAATTCATTTTCCTTATAAGAAAAAAAGGCTATATCAGGAAAAAGTATGGTAGTATTTAATTTTCTAAGTGATACAGTAATGACTCTAGTGAAATTCAATTCCATCTCAAAATAAAACCCTTTATGATTTTTGAATTTTTACTATAATAATAAGAATATTTTCTGCTGAGTAGAGCTAGATGCCATGAAGAAAATAATTTGATTATATAATATATATTAATATTAATATACATTATCTCAGGTAATTTTTAAAAAAAGGATCACTTGTTTTATAAAAGCATCACTATTTTGTTGGCTGGAGACAGTCACTGAATACATGCGAAATTTTCACAGAATGTTAACCAACACATTGGACATTGAAATAATTGCAACTCACTTTTTGCTGCTCCTGGTGTGTTTTTTAAATATATAATGTTCATTAGATCTTACTGAAATTCTATGATAACAAAATATTAAACATATAACCACAAAAATGCATCTGCTTCTATACTGTTAATTTATAACAGTATTTTGATATAAATGAAGCCTGATTATAATACAATAAAGTAAATTTGTAAATCAGTACAAATCCTCCATAATAATTACAATGTCTGTCATGCACAGATCATGTCATGATTACTTTTTTCCACAGTGGTTATTGGAGGCAACACCTGATACCTTCTGTCCTGCAATTGGATAAGTAGTTCTGTGGTTGTTTACATGCTTTAAAAAAAATCTTCAAAAGCTCCACCCCAGATGAAATGTAAATAGTGTGTAAATATTTCATGTATTTAGTCTCCTAAGGCATGCACTGGGCAAGCACATACTGTGCAAAGATAATTCATTTTTACATCTCTTTCAAATGCTACATGATAATTCATAAAACCAGAGGCTTTGAACAGGAAGAGGTGTATGCCCGTGGGAATGCTAAATTTGCATATCACCGGTCAAGCCCTGCACAGAGGCGGGCAGCCCAGGTGCTAAGGTTGATTTCTGGATGAAAGTATCACCTGTGAAATGACACAAATTGACTCTCTGAGTGTCTACCTCCCAACTGCTAGTAACTAAGCAGTACTGTTACTTGGCTGATTTCCTAATAAACTACAGGTGGGTGGGTGTTGAGGTTGTGCCATTACAAATCATCATCTGTTAGATCAAAGTGCAGGGAGAAGAACAGCAGGTGTGTGGTATTAATAGTTACATTTATCTCTCTAGTCACTCAATAATTGGTTCTGGTGTGGCTTGCTTGTAACAGAGCACTTCATGGATTCCAATAGCATTTTGATGAAGCTTAATGTGTTCCATGCTGGCAGAGCTTTCATGGGCTATGTGCAGGGGGTGTGTATTTCATTTCCTAATGAGACGCTGGTTTAGCAAACAGATACCATAAAAACCACTTGTGAGTTCTCATGTTACTCTTTTGAGAACAAATATTAAACTTTATGTTTTTAACATCTGAAAATAAAAGCTAGTACATTAATCCCATTTTTATGAATATTTTCCCATTTTTCTCAGTTGCTGACATTTATCAAGTGTTTTTGCTGAATGCCAGTCAGACACTGACCTCGGCTTGTGAAAGAGTCAGCCCTTTGTCTTTGGGACAAAATACCTGGCATACACCGCTTCAAAGGAGAAGAAGTTTGTTTGGCTCATGACTTCAAAAGTTCCAGTCCATGGTCACCTGGCTCCAAGGCGGAAAAGTCACAGCAAAGGAGGGTGTGGCAGAGGTCAGCTGCTTGCCTGAGGGCACCTGGGAAGCCCAGAGAGCAGAGAATAGCCAGCGGTGGAGGAGGCAGGCCGGCTCCAGCCCCCAAGGTCATGTCCCCATGACCCAGGGAGACCTGCTCAGAAATGGGTTTCACTAACATCCCAGATGTCTCTCAAGCCAATCAGCTTGACCAGATTAAGGATCAACACATTTGTATACTTACAGTCCCTATAACAATCCTTTTGCAGTTTTTATAGTCATAATCAGTATTGTCATGTTATAATTGTAATCATGTATGAAGACTAATAAACTAAATGTGTTTGCTGCTTTCTTCTTGAGTGACTTAAGCTTCAGTTAGGTGGTCTTACTAGATAAGAAAACGTTCTACAGTGATAGAAAAATACAAGGGAGAGAGCAAGGCTCAGTTTGCAACTTTCTGGCAGTTTTCTAGTTCTATGCACAGTATTTAGATAAACTTTCCAGTGTATGTGAGGGTTCTTATTTAAACTTGGAGTGGATTTGATGTATGTATGTGCTTCATACGAAACTGAAGGAAGTACAGAGAAGTAAAATTTGGACAGGGAGCTCTGTGAGACGTCAGCTGTGTTGCATCTGATTCAATGCTTACAGCTCACACCCCAGAGGCTGAGTGGCACTGCATGCCTGACAGTATTGATTTGCAGTCCTGTTTTTGCCCACGTGTGAAGTTACTCATGTATTTGCAATTATTTCTAGACTTCCCTGTTGTTTCTCAGGTGATGACTTTCTTGGACTTGAAAATGTCACTACCTCTGTCTCACACTAAGGTCCTCAGATGTAATAATAAAGCATGTGAAATGGAAAATTATCAGCATTCTCTGGCTTCAGGTTTCTAATATATATTAACATAAGAATAAAGTATTTTTCTTTTTCTTTAGATATAGTCCAGTCATGTGCAGTGGTGGAACATTATTCAAGAATTTATGAAAATATATTAGATATGAACTATTATTTCGATACTATGGTGTAACAGAAAATGCACCCCCCCAGCCAGTGTACTTCAATATACTTCAGTTTGTTAGTTGCCCAGGTAATAGTTCCTGTTCCAGTTCTGCTTGCTTCTGTCTCTTTGAAAGAGCTGGTCACTGTGATGCACATTGTATAAGCCAGTCCCTAACTGACAAACCATTCTGCTTCTGTACTTCCTACTTGCTTATCCCATATAAGCCCTAGACCACTAGAGGTGGGGCCTGATATTCTGGAAATGATCCTGATCAGTGCCTGTCAACATAAATAAATCTGCCTCCAAATCCTGGATGTCCTTTCAGTGTTTCTGCTTGCCATTGCATCAAAAATCAAAACTTTTTATTGTTTTCTATTATGTCAAGATATTCAGATCTAAATTTGGCAGTGTAAAGAAATTTAAAAACTAAGTAGTTGTTCCTGTCATGTGCCCCAGTAAAACATTTTGACACTATAGTATCAGTATTACTGATGTATTTCCTTTCATAAAAATCTTGAAATTACACCTTAGTTTTTGATGTCACAGTATTTCCTCATGTTTCTATCTCAACAACCACTCTCAGATAAGATGTATAAGGTGAAAATTTGTCATGATCTTTTGAAATTAGCACTTGCAATTCCAGAAACTGCCATCAAGGACAATTACACATGTTGCAGAAATTACTAATCCTCCGTCCATGCTTATCTCTGTAGTAAGATTGTAGCTAGGATCAAGGCTAGAACATTTTCCAAGCTCTTTTGAAGTTAACTAAGTCTGAATAACTAGATCTTATCAACATGTGAGAGGAAGTGACGTTACTCATTTCTGTGGCAAACTTTTCTAAGATGCATGATTGCTTCATGTTTTCTCTTTTCTTTTGCTGGCTGGATAAAGATAATACAATGCTATAGCAATGAGACAAAATCCCTGATATAATGAGGCTCAGTCAGTGAATATTAAGATTTATGAATGTGCCCTGTCAACTCTAATGAACATTTTAAGCTGTTGCATAAGAAATATCTAATGTATGCCAATAATATATACATACTTTTGAGTGTATTATACTGATTTCACCTACAAATATAATGGTAACATATGAAACATAAACTGATGAAGTCTTCAAATGTAGAGATCCAGTTGGGTGAATAATGAATGCCAATTCATAAATGCTGGGTGTTTGAAGTAGTATGTTGAAAATATTTTGAGATTTTCTTAGGATTCAGCACTATAGACACTACTGTGATCATTTGGCATGGTTGTTGTGGCAAGAACTATAGGACTTTGTGAAATGATTCTTAATAACAGTAATGTTTAGAGATGGGCTTAGGAGAGTGTGTGCTTGGATCTTAAGACAATAATCTCATCAATGTTTGATGGGCTATTATGAAGTAGGGACCATTTATAGGAAGTAAGTCATTAGGTTAAGGCTTTGAATGGTACAGTAAGTTGTTGTATAGTAAGTGTCTGGCTTAACAAACATTCTAGTTCTTTCCATGGATATGCATGGACCTTGCATTGCAAACATTTGTAGATAGGAATAAATCATACAGTTAGCTCACATATCTGCTGGATGTGTTGCAGTTATATTGCTATGTGCCTACTGTATGGTGTGATAGTGCACAGTATTTGTGTGTGTTTTTAATGCTTTAATTGTATATTTGTCTCAAAGGTGTAAATGACTCACTTTGTCAGACTTATGAATGAATCCAACTTAGGAACATTCTTGAAGAACAGAACTCATTTATAAGTCAGGGATTTACTGTTCATCTTGTCTATGACATGTTTCTTTCTAACTCTCTCTTTCTGATTGCTGTGAGATGAGAAGCTTCCTCTAGTTCACTTTTCTGTCATGATGTTTCTGTCTTGTCAGAGGCCTAAGTGCAACGAGCCAGAGGACCACAGACTGAAACCTTAAAAACCATTAGTTGAAATAAATACTTCCTCCTTTAAGTAGTTTTCCTCAGGTGTTTATGATAGTGACAAAAGCCAACACATTGATAGAGATAAATAATTGAGTGCCTTCTCTATAAAATTAAAACTTTTAAATAGTAACATACAACAATGTGCAGTATGGTATAGCTTTTTCTTTTAAAGATTTGGAAGCATCAGTTTCCAAACCTATACTTGATAAGGCCTTAACTTCAGTTGTATATATATAATATCTTTAATAATATCGTTTCTTTGATAATAAGCCTGTTAACTTCTCTCCCCCAAATATCATGCTATATAATTTAAATAATTTAAAAAACAAAAAAAATTTGACTTGCGTACTCTATCAGGAACTAATATAATTTAACATAGTCAATGATTCTAAAATGATAATATGGGTTTTGGAGATATACATGTGACAGAGTACGTGTGAGGGAAAATAGAATGAGTTTAGCATTCTATTTCCCAGCTATACCCTGGATGTGAGAGAATAGCTTCATGTTTTTGATACTCAGATGAAAGCTCTCAGTGGGTGTTTCAGATGTGAGATACTTTCAGTCGATAATGAATAGTATACATTTTATGTCATTTAATATCTTCTAAAATATTTTAATCACTTTATGATTTGTCTTTATGGGACTTAAACTATTTTACTGAACTTCTTTTATTGGAAATTTTCAATTTTCTGCTTTTAAAAGCAATGTTCCTGGGGTACTTATGATGTTTATATATCACAGGAAAAAAAAGCAAATAAAACTTCTAAACAGAATTTTAAAAAGGTGTGAGTTGTTTAGCAGAAAGGAAAGAGTGAAAGGTAATTACTGGGAAAGGAGGGATGAAATTGATTCAGAGGGATTTGAGATGTCCCTGCTAGTAAAGAGAAAGGAACCCATTCAGCACACATCCAAGATCAGCGCTGCTTCACCTTGTGGCACTCATGTAAGAGGTGAGAGGATTTAGGACACGAAGAGATATAAGATGCATATAAAGGGTCTGGACATAAGGAGATGATCCTCCCAGCCTTGGTGAAAATCGGTGTTCCCAACAGTGACTCTTGCAGAGCTGAGCTGCCTATCTATAACGGACCCCTCAGGTCATGTAATGGACTCTCATATTTTAATGAATGGTAAAAATTTTAAAGTTCTTCTTCCTAGGCACACTTTTCTCAAATGAAAGGTTTACATTTTTGCACCTTTCAGCCTGTGATGAGTACGGTACTGCTGATTCCTGAAATGCCCGCAAGGCATCTCTCTTGTTGTCCTGATGTAAAGAATTTCCATTCTTTTAATGAAGTAAATGTTTTCAGCAAACACATTAACCTTGACTTCAGCTATAAATGTGCTTCATTTCTGGCCAAACTATAAATTTATCAAATCCTTTGCTGTTGTTTTTATCTCTAAGTTGCACAGTGTATTGGGCTAAAAGCAACCAGTAGTGTCTATGCCACATCCTGAATTTTGAAGATCAAGTAGTTCACTGCCTTTTATGTTCAGCATCACACAAAGTCTTATGGAATGGGCAAAATGTAGACCCTTTTTTTGACAGAATGTAACATAAATGGCTTCTAGTCCAAGTTTCATAGAGTCCCTTTTGCCATCTGAAACTCTTGAGCCTGACATTAATACTCTAATTCCTTTCACCATTCTTATCTTCTGAGCTGTAACCAGAACTGCCCATGAAACTCTACTACAATATTCTATGGCTTCTCTGTTACATATCTCCAAATCTTTTCAAACTCTTTCCACAAACCAGGTAAAAAGGATTCTGAACCACATTGTCAAGTGTAGCACAAAAACTACTCTACTTCTCAGGTACCAATTTTCTGTATTAGATTTTCCACTATTAGCACAAAATACCTGAAATATATAACTAAAGGAAGAAAGATTTGTTTCAGCTCATGATCTCACAAATTTCAGTCGGTGGGCTTCTGGATCTGAGGCTGAGATTGTATGATAGAAGGGTCAGGTTGAAAAGCTAGATCACTGTTGGAATGATCTGGAAGATTTTGCTTTTATTACATGCTCCTTCCTCTCAATTTTCTCAGCTTCCATGGATTAAACAGATTTCTTCCACCAGGCCCTTCTGTTGTACCATTTCTGCTTCAGACCCAGTTGAACATGGGCTGAAACCTCTTAAATCATGAGCTAAAATAAACCTCTCTTCCTTTAAGTTGTGCATGTCACATAATTTGCCCTACCAACAGGAAAGTTGACTAATACCAAAACTTATGTTCACAATCTCTATTACTTTAAAAATATACAAACACACATATGAATGTAGGCTTTCTTTTTCATTTTGTCTTTTTAGGAAAATATATTAATACTACAGACATTACTTTTCAAGTTCCTTTTTCTTCATAATAATTTATCATGAGCATATCAGGGACTTAACCTAAAGTATGCCATTAATTTGAAAAGCACCTGGCATTTATAATCATGTATCATAAATAAGATTCTCTGGCCTTCTGCTTTATGACCCCTTGCCTCTGAATATATTTGCGTGCTTCATTCTGTGATATCAGCTCGAGTCAGGCATCAAATAAGCCTCAGATATAGTCTGGATAAAGAGATTATTTATTTAATTTTTAATATCTGCTTGATTTTCATGGTTACCATCTTCAAACCATATACTTCTGTTTTATTTACTGATTAAAAGAAGAATCACTAAATGATCGCATGCCAGGACTACTTAAACCAAGCATGAGAGCAAACAGAGTAGCTCCCAAAGAACAGAAATAGCCACCTACCTACCTATGGCTGCAGGGGAATTGACTATTTTTGTGATGAGGAATTAGAAGAAATAACAAAGCAGAGAAAGACAAAGACAGAGATAGATAGATATAGAGTTATATATAAAAGTAAAGAGAGAGAGAGAGAGAGAGAGAATGAGAGAACGAAAGCTTTCTCCTATCTCTTTTTATGAGACCATTAATCTTATCAGTAGAACTCCACCCACATGCTAATGACTTTTCATAGTTCAGGTCTCCAACCACATTTGGAGTTGAATTTCAGTAGCATACTGGGGATATCATCCTTCACATTTTGATTTAGATTTGGGAAGAGACCACATCTACTTTAAAGCACAGACTTTTGCAAAAACAATTATGTGTTATATTTGATATAAAAAAGGTTACATATACCAAATTTTAAAATTTTATTGGATAGTTTCTCTGGACTAGAATTGTCAAATTTATGTCAATATTTATATGTATATTATTTTAACCATTCATTCCCACCAAATAAGTATTATTGATATTTATTATTGATGCTTTGCCACTCTTACAATGGAAAACTTTTTAATTTCATTTTTGTTTGTATTATTCCAATTAATAATTAACTTCTTAGATTTTGTCTACTCAATCTCTTTTCTTTGTTCTTTGAGTCTGTGTTGTAGTCAGGATTTACAAGGGAAGCAATTTAATATATAACACATAATTTATAGGATTATTTTATAGTAGTCACCTAAAGAGTTTAATACAAAAGAGTGCAGGAAAACTGTCCACACACTAAAGACCCAAAGAATCCAGCTGAGAGCCTGGATCCCAGTGTCCTGCAAGAGTCCAGCTGAAGACCTAGAGCCCATGACAATGTCTCATGCAAGTTTGTTTCACTGATCTGTGCTGGGAAGGCCTAATGTCTGTGGTGGAAGCTAGAAAGTCTATGCCAGCGGGATGAAGGATCTGTGCTACTAGGCTGAGGGATCTGCACTGAAGCCAGGAAGCAACACTCAAAGTAAGGACGAGAGCTCCCCTGAAAAGTAGCACAGCCATCCTCAGCAACAGTGAGGTCCTGAGCTCCTCTGATGATAATAGCTAAGTCCATATCAGGAAAATCAGCACAACAAGCTTCTGCAGGACATTAAGCAGTGCACCATCTTTTCCTCCAGAGCCAGGAAGTGATTCTCAAAGTAAAGACCAGAGCTCTGCCAAAGTGGACCATAGCCATTATCATTGACAACAAGGTCCTGAGCTCCTCCAACAATGAGAGCAGCCAAATTCATCAGGAAAGCCAGCATGAGAAACTCCTCCAGGAGAACCAACAGCCCCAGGAGAACCAATAGCCCCATAATAGCACCTTAAATTCTTCTTCTCCAGTTCCTCTTTTTTTATATTGTAGGCAACAATCCTCAAGTGGGCCTTTCATACCCAGCACCCCACTGATTCAGTTCAGTTGTGTGTTACAAGCTGACCACCACCGTCATTCACCATAGTCTGGTAATTTATAAGATCAACATTAAATATATTAATTTTCTGTGTAGAAAAATATGTATTTATATCTGATTGTCTATTGACCATATTTATGACACCTTTAAAATTTTCTCTATATTTAAACAATCTTGTATTTCCTGACTTGTATGTTTCTTGTATTCTTTTAGGATTCAACTCTCATATGTTTGGCCTATTGTCATTATAAAGATACTTCTATTATTTCAAGTACACAGAAGTTACTATCTACATTATACAAATGGGTCTTTCTCATTTCTTCTAGTTACATGACTCTTTATGAGTTTGCTAAATCTCTCAGTGTAACTGTTGAGTCAGTGCACCAAAGGCTCTTAGTGTGCTTGTGTATTCTGTTAGTTGTGCTACATGCATCCTCTCTGCCCTGAATTCTGATAATTTCTCTTTGATTTGAAGGAAAAAACATCAAGGGATGAATCTCTCTCTCTCTCTCTCTCTCTCTCTCTCTCTCTCTCTCTCTTTCTCAAACCTAGAACCAAATGCATGCTAATGAGTCACATTCCCAGTCCTTCCCTCATTTTATTTATTCATTTATTTGTTTATTTTTGTGGTACTGAGAACTAAACTCACAATCTTGTGCTTGCCAGGCAGGTGCTGTGTGGCTGAACTATATTCAGGCACCCTTTTTTCTTTTAATACCCCCAACATTGATTTAGACATCTATGCCACTACAATAGCAAGAAAAAGAGATGCTTCCCTCACTTGGCAGAGTAGGATCCAGGTGTTATCTTTGTACTGGTTTAGAACAATTAGGATGTAAGGGAAATTCACTCCCAGCTTGCATAGAAAATTTACATTATGATTACAAAGCTTCATTCAAATGCACTTCTGCACTATTAAAAAACATCAATACTCTGGTTTCTCTTCAGATCATATAAATCTCTTGTCTTTTTAAAAAAAATCAGTGTATAATACAGTATTTCTGTATTGACCTTTCTATGTTTATACATTATTTATAGTCATTTTAATTAATGACTATAAATAATTATTAATTAATTTGTTTTATAACTACAAGGAAACAAAATCTTATAAATAAACTTCCACAAATACATCGTTTTAATATTGTTATTTTCATGAAACCTTATTATATGAATATGGCTCCTGGGTCTTAAATGCAAAAAGGTTCCTGAATAAAAAAAAGTCATTCATTCCAGAGCTATACAGTAAAATAAAGCGATAACCACTTAATATTGTAAATCTACTTGATTTTTACTTAATTCCTTATTAGTGGGTTTGCTTAGACTAATTGTAGTAGAAATGAGAAATGAGAAATCAAAGTTTAATGATGGAAGTCCT
This sequence comes from Chinchilla lanigera, assembly GCF_000276665.1. Lineage (NCBI taxonomy): Eukaryota > Metazoa > Chordata > Mammalia > Rodentia > Chinchillidae > Chinchilla > Chinchilla lanigera. The sequence continues at coordinate 3,906,225 of NW_004955407.1, forward strand.
CACAACTGTTTCTGATGATGTCCATTGTAAGACTGGTACTTGGCCCATGGGTTTCTAAGCAGCACACTTCAGGTTTGCTTAGAAGATAATTAAATTGGTCTTGGTCTCTAGTTCTGCTTTTCAAAGCAGACTATACTAAGAATAAGCTTGGGATAGAATGAAAGTTCTTTCCTTAATAACTGTATTTGTGTTCCCACATATCCACCCCTGGAATTTGAGTGTGTCAAGCTCATGAAATAATGAAACAAAGAAAAGCCCAAGGAGCTGTGGATACTCCAGAAATGTAACAGTTAAGCGTAGTGGTGAATACTAGTAGCATCCAGAAAGAGAAAAAGGGTACTATTCTAAAAATTAGTGAACTTCAATTAGTGATCTGAAATTTAGTTAATAACATGACACCAATATTAATTTATAACCTTAGTTTATGGATGGTATTAATGTTAAGGGAAGCAGGAAAATGAAATTGAGGAGACTGTGCTCTCTTGGTAATTCTTTGTAGGTCTAAAATTTATTCAAAATGAAATGTTAAAATTTAAATGATCCAAGTACTCAGAAATTAGTCTTGTCCTGGAGCTATTTATTATTTTAAGAACTGCAGTTATAGTCTTCATACTAAACCATATGAATATAATAAATTACTAAAATATATTTTTAGGACTAATCTGAATTAGCAAAAAATACTTTCAGTCAAACTTCTATAGTAGTACAAAGTTATTCTACAAGTATTTTTAAAGCTAAAGCAACTTTCTCAAGGACTATGGACAACTGAGATGTTTGAGTGTTTGTGTTCATATCTATTGAGCAGAGTTGTTGATGGACTATTATATAGTACAAATATGGAAAAGTAGTAAGGAGAGATTTCAGAGCTGATAAATGTGGGTTGAGAGCAGAGGTAGGAGACTCCTCCAGGGTGTGAATCTTGGCTGAAAGATGTCAGGGACCCAGAGAATTTGGTGTAGAGAGTTTACAAGTGACAATTTGATGAGAATGAGGCTAACTTGAAAGAAGACATTTGCTGTGGTGTATATGGCTATAAAGTTTATTAAGATAGTACTAAAGTAGAACCAACTTTCATATAAAAAATCCTCGAGTCCCCAGTTACTTCCCCAAAAGGCTACACATGAGGAAAATTATGAGCACAAAAATATAGACATACTTGGAGAATACTTGGGTCAAAAAAATGAGAATACTTGGTGTATCAGTCAAGGTAGAGAAACAGATATGACACGAGATATACAAATGTACAAGAAATGACAAGTGTGGCTTACAATGGTCAGCCACAGAGTTGGATGAGGAAGCGTGCAGAGGGTGTCTGCACCCTGGAGATTGAAGTGTCCAGTCCAAGGTCTGGAGCTCACTGCAGTGTCCGTGCAAGTCCATATCAGTAGGCTGATGGGTCTGTGACAGAATGCTGAACAATCTACCACAAAGGCCAAAGAGTGCACACTAGAAGCTTGAAGAGTGCTAGGCAGAAGCTGAACAGTCTGCAATGGAAGCCAGGAGACGACCAAGCTGAAGGCGAAGACGGGAGCTCCTCCAAAGAACCAGCAGCCAGTCCTTTCTCAGTTCCCTTTTATTGTGTGCAGCCTGCTCACCCTGAGGGTGGGGTCCTGTACCCTCACACCATCTCCATGCCTTCCTCTTGCACAGGCTCAGGATGGATATAAAGTAAGCACCCTGGCTCCCTGCTGAATTGCACAGTTAATCTTCCAAACTTCTCAAATTGATACAATGAACAATACTCCAGAGTGGTAAGGGCATGTCCTTTTCACGCCAAGATGCAGAACTGCTGAGTCTGTTAGTCAAGCCTCCAGACTTTGCAAGTTGACACAATATATCAGCCATAACAATCCACCCCTTCTCAACTTGGTAACCAGACACATTTGTTTAAACCAATTTCCAGATACAAAGACATGCTTCTAATTACACCTAACATGTTATAACTATCCTGCATACAAACATAAGCACTCTAATTTCCTCACCAGAATAGAAGGTAAGTTTTCCTTGGGTGATACTTATTCTTATCACAACTTGAACATTATAACACAGTTTAACAATCCTTAAGGACAAGTATTGAGTCTATCAACACTATATTACATTAGAACCATATTAGGAGAGAAATAGTAAAATTACAATCCTCTTTTCTGTAGCTGGTCACAGGGTCTGTAGCTGGTAATTAGAACTATCTTCTTTCACTACCCATTCTGTATCCCCTTGGCCTTCAGCAAGCACCTCAGCAGGTCTCGGCTCTTTCCCTGGTGGAGGGAACGAAACCTTCATTCCTGAGGGCTCTGGACCATTGGTCCTTATGCCTATATTAGATTGTTGTAGTTTCCCACTGACTATAATAACAGGACATGGTAATACGAGGAGGTGCCCCAAGGGATCTCCTGCGCTTCACATATATTCTTTCTTTTCCTCATTGTGGAGTAGTAGTCCAGTTTCCCCTTGACACTCTGGGTCAATCACCCCTGACAACACTGTGAATCCCTTTCCAGCTTGGTTCCTCAGAGACATGAGGAGATCAAAATGACCAGGGGGAAATCTTAGTTTCCAGTTCAATGGTATCATTTTTGTGCTCCCTGGTATAAGCCTTTCCCCCTCTGGAACTAAGACATCTAAGCCAGAAGAACATAAAGTCAAGGGGACAGGAAGCAAAAATTTTGCTAGTGGATCATTGGAGTGATGTGATGTGGTACCACTCCTACTTCCACCCTTGATTCCTGGCCCCATAAATCCTGTCTGTGGGAGACATAGTGCCATATAGTGGGTGCTGATTCAAAGCCATACAGCCTTTTGAAGTACCTTATCTCAGCCCTGAAAGCTATTGTCACCTAGCTGGCACCTTAACTGTATCTTCAAAAGACCATTCCACCTTTCTATCCATCCAGGTGCTTCTGGGTGGTAAGGAACATGAGAAGACCAGCCATTACCATGAGCATGAGCCCATTGCTTTACTTCTTTGGCTGAAAAATGTGCTTCTTGGTCAGAGGCAATGCTATGTGGAATTCCATGACGGTGGATAAGGTATTCTGTGAGTTCACTGATGGTAGTTTTGGCAGAAGCAGTATGTGCAGCAAAGGCAAATCCATATCCAGAATATGTGTCTATGTCAGTGAGGACAAAAGACAGTCCCTTCCATGATGGAAGTGGTCCAATATAATTAACCTGCCACCAGGTCGCAGGTTGATCACCACAGGGAATGGTGCCATACCGGGGACTCAGTGTTGGCCTTTGCTGCTGGCATGTCGGGCATTCAACAGTGGCTGTAGCCAGATCAACCTTGAGTGGGAGTCCATGTTGCTGAGCCCGTGCATAACCTCCATCCCCGCCACCATGGCAATCTCTTCATGGGCCTGTTGGGCATTGACAGGGGTGGCTGAAGAAGGAGATTGGCTACTATCCACAGAACAGGTGATCTCATCTACTTGATTATTTAAGTCTTCTGACTATGTCACCTTTTGGTGAACATTTAAATGGGAAACAAATATTTTTACATCCTCTGCCCACATGGAAAGGTCCTCCCACACACCTCTTCCCCAAATATGTTTGTCACTAATTTTTCATTTATGTTCTTTCCAAGTTCCTGACCATCTAACTAGACCACTGGCTATGGACCATGAATCAGTATATAGTTGCACATCTGGCCATTTCTCCTGCCAGGAAAAATGTACTACCAAGTGCACTGCCTGAAGTTCTGCCCACTGTGATGATTTCCCTTCATTATTGTCTTTCAGAGATGTCCCAGAAAGGGGCTGTCAGGCTGCAGTGGTCCACTTGGTTTGGGGCCTGTATAGTGTGCAGAGTCATCTGTAAACCAGGACTTACCCTTCTCTTCCTCTGACAGCTGATCATATGGTATACCCCACAAGCACACAGGTGCGTGCTGTGAAACAGAAGGCAGTGCAGCAGGCGTAGGAGCCATAGGCATCTGGGCAACTTTCTCATGTAATTTACTTTTACCCTCAGGACCTGCTCTGGCTGAATCACGAATATACCATTTTCATGTAATGATAGACTGTTGCTGTGCACTTCCACCCTTATGACTTGGTGGATCAGAAAATACCCAGGTCATGATAGGCAACTCAGGTCTCATGGTGACCTGGTGTCCCATGGTCAAGTGTTCAGTTTCCACTAGGGCCCAGTAGCATGCCAAGAGTTGTTATTCAAAGGGAGAGTAGTTTTCTGCAGATGATGGCAGAGCCTTGCTCCAAAATCCTAAAGGCTTCCACTGCAATTCACCTATGGGGGTCTGCCAGAGACTCCAAACAACATCTCTTCCTGTCTATAAGGTTTATTGAGATGGTACTACAGCAGAACCAACTATCATATGAAGAACTCCTGAATCCCCTTTTACCTCCCAAAAAAGCTACATAAGAGGAAATTTTTTTCTATTTTTTTTAAAGAGAATAGTAAAAAATAAAAGAGAACAATAAAAAAATACAAACAAAACAAAGCAAGGACACTAAAAATGATCCAGGGTTTCAAACTGAATGATAGGGGAAAACTAAGAGCACAAAAATATAGACATATTGAGAGAACACTTGGGTCAAGTAAAATGAGAATACTTGGTTAAATAGTTATGTTAGAGAATCTTACTATGAAACTCTGGGCCTTGTTTGGTGGACAATGGCTCCCAGGATTAGAGGAGGTGATCCTGTACTACCATTGACAACTGGTTATTAGTCCATTGCCATGGTGATTGGAGAGCCTCTCAGTTATTCTCTCTGGTTTCTGGCATTCCCACTCCCATTGCTTCTTGGAGCAGTAACTCACAGTGTTTGCTTCCCAGGCCAGTTCTGTGAATGATACCAGAGAACTTGTAAGAATGCATATTCCTGGCACTCAGCTGGACTTTTTAGATAGAAAAAGAGTGACACAGCAGTGTGTTGTAGTTAACAAGCCTCCAGGGGCTTCGGATGCAGTCAAATTTCATAACCATTATTTCAGAAAGCAGGTCACCTGCACTTGCACCAGTGAACGCTGTCCCACAGACACTCTCCTTGCTCTTAGGCATTGACCTTTCAGTGTGTACATTTTAGATGTGCATTGAAATTCTAATCTAAGTCTTTATATTGGTCTTTTTCAACTGAATCCATTCATAATTTCCCCGTACAAATCCCATCGGAATAAAAGCATTTGGACCCTGTCTGTCATTACATTAAAAAATCACGATAGGAAAAAAAAAAAGAAAAATCATGATAGAAAACTCTAAAGTATTAGACTTGCTGGAAGATGCAAATACTAGGGTTATTTTCATGCATTAAGCAACCGGCAGAATTGACAGCACACCAAAAAGCCTTGCAACTAGTTTTATTTTATACTGGGTGGGATGAATTAATTTCAGAAATAGTTGAGTATGTTGCTGTGTGCAAGCATTCCTAGCAGGACCTGACTCGCACCTGTTGCACTAGTTCAAGGAATGAAAACCCCTGTGTACTTGAGCCAGAAAGTGCTGCTCACTGCCAGCCGCACTGGGAAGTTAACATGCAATTGGCAGCTTGCAGACGGGCCGTCAGCAACCCACCCTTTCCCCAGAGTGTCACAAAATAATTTTTTCTGGTAGGAAAATAAAGTCAACCAACAATTCGTCAGTCTTTTTACTTGCCAAGCAGCTGTATTTACAGAAAGCAATGTTGAGATACTGTTAATCCTTATTTCTAATTGAACAGTTTAGTGGTCTAATGATTTTAGTTTGTAAAACTCATAAAATACATCGGTCAAAGTAGCTTGAACCATTTCCCTCTCTTTTTTCTCCTGTGTTCCATTATTTACAATGAGTCTTCCCAGAAAACTGTCCGTATGTTCCTCACTGATGCATGGACATGGGTAAAGCAGGCAAGATAATCAACTCCAGGCTGGGGCTGTGTAGCAGCGCCAAAAAGCTACTCATGATTCCAGCAGATGTTTCTGCTTTGGGGGGCCAGCAGAAATTTTATAGGGTTTTTCCTCCCTTTCAGGGAAAATTGCCAGAACAGTCAAGAAATGGGAAATATATAGGCCTCCTCACATTTCCAAGTGGGGAGGGATATTATATTCTGTAAAAGGAATCTTGAAGAGACAGCATCTCACAATAGCTATGTAAAATGTTCACCAGGAAAAAAGGAACCAAGAAAAGCCCACTTGCTCCAGATTTCTATGTATATTGAAAATCGCATGAATGAGAGCAGTTAGAGATGATACCCATTTATGTTAAAAATGCACCTGGGAGTCAGTATGGATGTCTCTCTCCCTGCAGAAAAAGGTATTAAAAAGGACACTGATGCAGCACTCTGAGTTTCTGCCTCTTTCACTTTTTTGTCTTTCTTCAATTAATGTAAATTTTGAGTCCACTGAGGGAAAGTGCATGTGCATGCCTCTCAGTCTTATTTTTCAACTATACACTGCATAATAGAGTTTTGTCCTGAAATGGGAAAAATAACAAGAATTTCCTGAAAGTGGGAAGATACGAGAATTTTGACTATTTTAGACCAGTTCCTTTGAATTTGGTGTTCATGTCTCAGCAGAGAGTCTATGCACAGTATTAGGTGAGTGAACATCAGAGAGAGCTGCTCACACGAAACTCAGGTGAGGAAAACCATGCCAGTACTGTAGAAACCGAGCTCTTCGAGCGATAGGTCTCATCTTTGGAATAAAGTATGAGATATAGAGGAGAGAAAAGCCTCGTACGCCACTTGCCTGGTTATGTAACAGGAGGAAATGAGGATTAGTTTGGAGAACAGAGCTTCTGGGATTCTTCCTGGTCTTTCTATCTAGAGAGCTATCTACAAAGAATGAAAGATATTGAGCAAAGTCATTCTGACAGGGGCTGGGGATTTAGCTCAGCGGCAAAGCGCCTTGCCTGGCAAGCGCAAGGTCGTGAGTTCGGTTCCCGGTACCAGAGAACCCCCCCCCCCCAAAAAAAAGTCATTCTGACAACTTTTAAATAAGTTTTTTGATATTGTATTCTCAAATATTTCTACAGAAACAGTTAAGGTTGTACAACTGAGACTGTACATAAGCAGTAAAATGTGGAATATGTTTTACTAGAAAAAGCAGTTAATCCTATCAGCTGAGCCCTTTAGATTTTCTTATAATTAGCCCCAGCTTCTGTTTATATGCTGCACAGAGAAAAAGTAATTTGAGATGTTCCTATTACAGAAGAGTGGTATTAGGAGAATGCATCACCACTCTGTTAATGTTCTGACTGGACTGTGTCCACTTTAAAATCCATTGACTATTTTACTGTTTAAAACGGAAATGTTAGTTTAGGTTCCAGTAAAGCTTTGGAGGAGCTCCATGATCTCGGAGAATTGGCAGCCTCAACTTCTTCTGTGCTTCATAATAGTCTACATTTTTTAGAGGAGTTCAGATTGCCTCGTTTATTCCAACTTCATCTAATTAAATCTTGAAGGGTGAGTAGCACTCTTGCTTAATTGAAGAGTAGACCACCAAATCTGAGAAAACATGTAGAAAAGTCTACACTGAAAATAAAGTCTAACACTCAAAAAGTAATCCACATCAAAGCCATACATTTAAAGGAAAGGGAATATCAAAGTAGTGGTTGTTTAGAGACAAAATTAAAAATTGAGTTCCACACCAACAGCAACATATTAAGGGGGTAGGTCAGTTTTGAGGTAGCCAAGTGCAGCATGGCTATGGCATTCTCCTACAGTTTGAGCACAGCTGTTGCTTTTGCTGCTCCCAAATAGCCGGAGCTTCTTGTTGGAACTGTTACTGAAGAAACGGAGAGTGTACCTCCTCTGCATTGTTGCCAATGGCTAAATTGTCATGGTGTAACCGTTAATTTTGACTGTTAACTTGACTGGCTTGAGAGACACCTAGGAGATTAGTGAAACACTTTTCAGTGCTGTCTGAGTAAGTACTGGTGGAGTGTGCTTGGGAACTATTCTGGTCCCTGGCTGCTTCTCTCTGGCTCTTCCCTTCTCTCTCAGCTTCCTGGATGCCATGAAGTGAGCAGCTTTCCTCTGCCACGCCCGCCCTCCACAATGCTTCTGCCTTGGACCATGGACCGAAACTTCTGAAACCATTGTCATTGCCAACCTCACACTATCTCTGTGGACTTTGAGCTTCTTTGCCCCCAAACTAAAACACAAAAATGCCACACACACTTGTTCATATTAAAAATCAAAAGTTCAAAGCGATCACTCACTTTCTAGTGCAGCAAAAAGCAAGACCGTGAATCTCACTTTTAGCTAAATGGAGACATCCTGCTAAAGTCTCAGCACTTTGGAGAATTTTTATCCAGTGCAATCATGGATTATTGAGGAAGAGATCCTTAAATTTAATCTACAGAATACCTCTGAAACAGTCATATGCTTAGTTACCACAAAAAGGCCTTATTTAAATGTAGTATCAGAACTGGCAGGGGCTGGGGATTTAGCTCAGCGGCAAAGCGCCTGCCTGGCAAGCACAAGGTCGTGAGTTCGGTTCCCGGTGCCGGAGAAAAACCAAAAAAAAAAAGAACTGGTGACAAGGAGACAGGATGTTAAAGCTTCACATTTCTCAGAGGCTCCTGAGTGCCCTGCAAGTTGCTGGTCTGTAGCCCATGTTCTAAGAAACTAAGTTCTATTTTAAGTAATTCTCTCAGAGTACAGTCGAATAAAACAGGTCACTGGCATTTATCTAGTAGAAAGCAATGAGTTCAGAGCTGATGACTTATCAAATGAATGAGAGAATCCAGATCAGAGGAACCAACCTCCCTGCCTGTTATCCCTCCCTGAGCAGAAGACACATCCATGATGATTGCTCTCACTTTGGACTCTAGACAAACACATGTGCATGCAAAATCTCTCCTACAAAATAGTGAAACCTAGAAAAAATGAGAGCAATGTTTGCTCATATTTGGTGTTTTTCTCATTAATTAGAAGTTAACTAGCTGTTATTTTTCTAATCATCTATGGTACTGTGTATATGAGAATTCATTACTCCTTTGTAAATGTGTATATGAAAAATTTTCGTAGACAAATGCTTCATACAATGTAGTTTAATATTCTCAGTAGTGAACCAACTGTAGAATAGTGTATTTCTTTCTAAAAATATTTGAATGCATAATGTTATTATAGAATTTTTTATTTTTATGTGGGTGTGGGTTTTTTTTGTTTGTTTTTTTGAGCCAGGGTCTCACTTTGTAGCGCAGGCTGGCCTTGAGCTCATGTAGCCTAGGCTGGTCTTAAAGCGATTCTTCTGTTTCAGTCTCCTGGGATTAAAGGTGTGTGCCACCACACTCAGCCTAAAATTTGTTCTAATATACACATACAATCTTTCTAGAGGCAAACTACTTATCTGAGAAATAAACCTTTTTCACTTGCTGTCTTACAAATGTTCTAACTGGAGAGATTAATGAACCTTAAACCTGAGAGAGTAAGAAAAACAAGGGTGTTGAAAACTGGTAAGCTCAGCAACACTGGACCTTTCCAACAATAGATGCGAGGATTGCCCCTCCAAATGCAGCATCTGGCCACGAACTCATACCTGGATTTCTTTATGTTCATCCCTTTCCTGACCTCTCCTTTTTTAAAATGCTGCTGCTCAAGTTTAAACAACTGCTGGCAGGGAAGCAGATGGACTCCACTCCAGGCTGGGGAAGTCAGTAGGACATAATGTAAGGTGCTTGCTTCTGACCCTGGGGTGACTGCAAATGGGATCAAAAGGGATTTTTCTCTCCAGGGAGGAGAGATAATATACTCTTATTTCTGGCTTAAAACTTTTTACCAAAAGGTGGTCAGCTGAGCTCTGGTTTGTATGCAGAGTCCTCTGGAGGATGTGCTGAAGTCATCAGATCTATACCTCCTGGACTGTCTCCTAGGAGTCAATCACTGGCCAGAGAACAAAATGAAGTAGCTGTTTCCAGGAATTTACAGTTCTCCCAAACAGGAGAGGGACAACACATGGAGACATTTGAGTTCAGCAGGGTCCTCAAACAAAGATTGTTGAGAAGTTTCCCTTGCCGGGACTGCATCTTGCATCTAAATGAGTGCTCTACCATCTGAGACCTTTGGGAACACTCAGTTCATTTACAGAAGGGAATCCCTCCCATATTAAACACAAAATCCCTTTTGTGTTTTTGTGTTAAACATATTTCAATAAATATCACATATTTATCTTCAAACGTCTTGCCAAATTAATATCTGACTATAGAAATAACTAAATATGGAGCCAGTGAGGCTATGCATACACATATTTCATTCATAAATCTCTAAAAGAAGGAACTAAACGGCCCTTCACTTCTATCTCAAAAGTTTGAGAGGGTCATAAAAATGAAAATGTATTAACTGTATCTGTAGATATTGATACATACACATGGCCCTGGTTAAATCAAGCACAGGGCCTCATGTAGAATATAAAATACCACTTACTTTCTCTTTTGTGAGAGAATATGTTTTGGTAGAGGAATTCGTTCCACACTTACTCGTTCAGCTAAAATGTGAGAAAAACACAACAGGGAGGAATTGGTGGTGGCTGTGAAAAACAAAGACAGTGCTGGCTCATAACAATGGGTCAGGCACATTTTACCCCTGTGGGATCTCTGTAAATAATGGGGAATAACACACTTCTGCACAAAGATGGAAAAATTGCCTATATAAAAACAAAAGAAGATTAATCTCAGATACAGATATGTGAACATGAAAAGTGGTATAATTAGGCAAAATTTAGAGGTTCACTGTTATTAATTTTCATAGTGTATAAAATGGTAAAGATTTTTGCATGGAATTTGTTGTACATTTTAATACAGTGAAGCCATTTTGTGATTGAGGATATCAAGTTCTTGTTTACCAATGGCCTGGTGTATATAATTGAGGTAATCATCTACCAAATATATTACAGAATTTGTGTTATTCATAACTGTTTGATTTAATTATCTTTTTACTAAGTCCATAAAATAATGCAACTGTCTGTCTTAAGTAAGAGTTAAGAATTACTATGATTACAATCCTAAGGAAATCTTCAGACATAAATTAAGTAGTACATTAAGTAGTACAGTTGTTTTTTAAAGAAAATATAATTTGCTCATCTTCAAGTTTCACAATGATTTTCTCATTAATGGAAAGTTGCATCATTCTTTATTTTTTATTCATAGTGACTTCACACATTTAAATTACTTACCTAACCCTTGAGGACACTTGAGTTTGCAATATGGCTTTATAGTCTGACTTCAAATGTTCTTTTTGCCTTGATGTTGTATACACTTTGAAAGTGACATAATATGTTTTTAATTTTCTCTAGCACCAATTATCACAGTTTCTTAAGTAAATGGATATTTCTTTCACTCATTCATCTAACACAAGTATTTATAGTATGCCTGCTTTGTATCAGGCATACATTCACCAATGGGCCAACTGACAACAAGAGAAACCCAATGCCCGCTCTCATGATTGTTGATGGTGAAGTTAAAAGGATTTGTTTACTGATCAGTAAAAAGAGGCTGTATAAAAACCTTTGCCATCATAACTTACAGTATTAAAGGATTATTATTCTTTTCCAAGTAGAAATGATAAAATATTTCAGTACCATGAGCTGAATTTTGTTCCCCCCCAAATTCATACATTGAATTCCTAATCCTCAGTACACAGAATGTGGTTGCATTTGGAGGAAGGGTATTTAAAGTGTAATTAAATTTAGCAAAGTCATTTAGGTGTGTCCTATTTCAGTATATTTCATAATGACTTTATAGAAAAAGGAAGTTTAAATGCATATAAGAAGGATCACTTGAAGACAGTAGAAAGATGACCATCTGTAAGCTAAGCATAGAAGGCTTCAGAAGAAATCAACAGTACAGATACCATTGTCTTAAGAATCTCAAAGCAAGGTAGTCCATGGTACTTTTTGGTAATAACTAATACAATAAGTTTGGGGGTGTTTTTTGTTTGATTTTAATATCAGGAAGTTTAGCTCTAATGATTAAGTCTGAATTCTGGTGCAAAAGAAAAATATACCACATTGACAATTAAGTAAGTACTGACTTTCTACCTCATTAGTAAGTGATTTGGTGACATAATTTGAAGAGGTGACTTCTTTTATTGTCTTCTTTGCCTTAACCTGTATGGCAGCAAAGGCTTACAGTTTTGGGATTGTCCAGGCTTACAGATTCAGGACAGAGACTAAGCTTTACATAGACACAAATAATTCCTTGAGTGTGTGGGCATAAGTGGATGGGAACATTTAATATTTCATTTATAATATCTTATAGTAAACACATAGACATTATGCAAAGATTTAGCCCAAAGAATTATTTAAACAAATAACAATTAAGTGAACTATGTAAATTTTATTAAATAACATTGTGTATTATTATTAGTATTGAAAAGTATTTTTAATATGCATTTAAAATAAGATGCTGTAACATACCTTCTTGATTTTTGAAAAAGCAAAACAAGATTAATATGCATTAAATTACAAGAAGCTGATGTTCCAAAATGTTGTAATTTTCTGAGTGATCACATCAGAATTTTTCTTTAATCTTTCATCTATATTATGCAACAATTCTGCAATAAACATGTTATTTTGAAAAAAAAGTAGTTCCAAAATCTATTTTTAAGTAAATTTTTAAGCATATACATCAAATTTCTGATTACGTACTTTGAGTAGGTCAGTCAGTGAAAATTTTTTATTAAGGCAATTTAATTTTTAAAATAGTATAGATGTAACAGCTTTGAATATGTAAAGTCATAACTTCTAAATTCTGATTAAAAGTCAATTTATCTTGGTTGTTACATATTCAAATATTCCTGCAAATCCAGAGATGAATCCTGAGATGAGTAAATAGTAGTGATTCCATAATAATGTAGTGAGCATGAATTGTTGATGGTGGTAAAGAAGCCTATTTGGATAACTTTACTTCTATGTTAGCCTTTTACTGAGTTAATGCTCATTCACATATTGACTTATTTTGTTAAAAAAGATCATTGTTCAGCAGGATGTTACATATATTCTCTAAATATATAATTGCATTAGACATTGTTCAGTAATTAGACATTAATTAGTTAATTAATTAGACATTACTTCATTAAATATATATTCATCCAACGCTTGTCATATTCTAGAAAATGAACAAGAGATGTTTAAGACATGGCCCCTGCCCATTACAACCTATATTCGCAAGGTAAAAAGCTAATGAAATAGCCACAGTTATATGTGTTTGTCCTCATTTACATAATGGACATATGCTCTGCAGCCAAACTGCCTGTCACCACTTCATTCAGATATGTTATGTTGCTACCATTTCTATCTGTCATTTCTTCCCTCGTATGATCTATTTAATCATTTCAGGAAAATACCCATGCCTTCAACTAAATTCAATAAATATTCATTGAGCAAAATATTCTGCTACTATTGCAGAAGTTATAACACAAATATTCACATAATCAAAATAAGACATAGAATATGCAAATGATATGAGAGTCATTAAGGGAATTCATACGGAGAAAAAAATGTAATCATATTTAAACGTGTGTTGTAAGACATGTGAACTTTGAAGGATAAATAATGTGTCAGAAGCAAACTGTGGAGATGATGATAGTAATAGACTGAAGGGCTAGGGAATTTGGGTCAAGCTCTAGGTAAAGTTAGCAGGCTGTTCTGGTAACAGAATGGAACTGGAGGAGTCCCGGGAAAAGGACTGGAAATGGAAGTCAGAGAAAGACGACAAGGCTAGGAGTGTCCCAGGAGGAGTCTTGAGGCCCAGCACAGAGGGAATGGAGACCAGAAAGGAAACCTGAGACACAAAGTGCCTATGTCACCTGTATTTCAGGAAGAACAGCTTGGTGTCATTTTAAGGAAGGGTAAATCTGTGATGGATAACTCAAGTAGTACTGTATACGTCCAGTTTGACAGACAACTGAGAGAAAATTTACACAGTTCATTCTGTATGCAAAGTCAGATTTGATATTCAAACTTGTGACTGTGATGAGGTCATTGATACAGTTTTATTGAGAGTCTTTTGTCAAGAAAAATTCATTTTAAAATTGTCTTCTCTTTTATGCAGTATAGATTTTTATATTTAATCAAATGTATAATAAAGTGCAATCAGTTTGGCAGTTGTTTAATTCTACATTTTTGCAGCAGTTTGAGAAGTATAAAAATGATAGAACCATGTCTTAAATTTTAAGCTTCTATTGTAACTACTTTGTGTAATTTAAAGTGAATATGTAGCCTAATTTTGAGATTTGTCAAATGTAAGTTCAACATTACCTGGAGAATAAAGATTCAAATACATAAAAAAAACCCTGCAGATGACTGTTTAAATATCTTATCAAACTACACATGACACTCAATTCAAGTGAAATATAAAAGGTGAATTAATACTCTGCCCCTTTCATTCTCTTTCTATAAGAAAGCAAGAAATTTATAGTGCTTGGAAGAATAATGCAATTTTTTTTTTTATTTAGAAGGTGACAGTGTGTAAGGATCCTTTTACCTTGCCCTAAATTTGTTGATTCTGTGTTCATTGCATAATTTGATGGTATGTGTTACATTTCAGGGCAAAAGCAGTCATTGCACACAAATATGTTATAGAGAAATGCTTCATTTTCTTGATCCAAATCTAATTAATACCTTTTATTTAGTCTATGAAACCTGAATATTCTAGAAAAAAGCAAAAGTCATGATACAAATATAGAGAGCTATACATTATATTTTAAGCAAACTTTATGTCATTCTTTAGGTCATACATGCATAAAATAGAATGGCAGTGCTTATTCCTAACTAATGTTTTAAGGGTCTTGAGATTATTTGGAATTATCTTTTTGTTAAAAACATGAAAATTGACAAGAGTAAATAATGGCTCAAACCAACAGCTGATCCTATAATATTTTTTTCTATCAGTGACAATGGGAAATTGGTGCTTTTCAAATAATTCATTCATAGTTGCTCCTATTCAAACTTATATCATGTAAAATATATCATTGTTATCATAAGTTAATTGTAGGAAAGGTAGAAAATTGAGAAAACTAAGAAAACAAATAATACTTTGTCATCTTAGTATTTAACCACCATTCACAATTTAGTTAATGCATTTTTGTATGCATAAAATCTTTTCCAAAATGTTTGGTACACTGTACACAGTTTTATAACTTTTTCCATAGAATGTGACATATAATTAAAAGTTATTAATAACTGTATATTATTATTGGGTGCTATTCAAAGGTGTGCTAATAACTATTCAGAATACCTTTATCACTAACATTGTATTTTATTTAAATTTTCTGAAATCTTTGGATTTACATATTATAAAAATATAAATTTTCCTATTTATATTTCCCTAAATATAAAAATATTATTTTGTGACTTTTAAAAAATTAATCATGTTTTTTGATACATTTAGATATATATAATAAACACATTCATCAGAGGGAATTTGTACCTGTCCATGATACAATTTGATTCTTTTTTTCCCATTCCCCTACCCACCCTTTAAGCCCCTTCCCCTCCACATTTACAAAAGCTTTGTTTCTATGTTTTCCTCCTTTTCTCATCATTTTTTCTTTTCCCTTCCTTGGTTCTCCCCTCCCCCAGCCCTAGTTCCCCTTCCCATTTGAATATTTTCTTCAAATTTCACAGGATCTATTATACATTTTGGTCCTTACACTTTTGGTTTCTCACACCAGAGAAACAGTGCAGTATTTACACATGTGTCCAATCTGTTTTACCAGAGTATGTCCTCAAAGTGCATCCAGTTAGCTGGAAATGTCTCAAGCTTATCCTTTTTTATGGCAGAGTAGTACTCCTTTATATAAAAACCCACGTCTTCTTTATCCATTCATTAGATGATGGGCATTTAGGCTGTTTCCAAGATTTACCTAGTGCAAACTGTGCTTCTATAAACATAGGTGTGTCTATACAGCTGTGGAATAATGTTTTTAATTCTTTCGGGAAGCTATCAGTATGAGGAATAGGTGGATCAAATGGAACCTGTAGTCTTAGTTTTTTGAGGACTCTCCATGCTGTTTCCCACAGTGGATGCACCAGTCTATGCTCCCACCAACACTGGGGAAGGGTTCTTTTTTCCCACAGTCCTGCCAGCATTTGTTTTTGGTTGATTTCTTGTCAATAGCGATTATTTCTGAGATGAGATAGAATCTTAGAGTTTTAATTTGTTTAATTTGCATCTCTTGGATGACCAATGATGTTGAACATGTTTTCATATATTTATTTGCCATTTCTACCCCTTCACTCGGGAAATACCTGTTCATTTCAGATGCCCATTTTTGGATCAGGTCTTTAAATTTGGGGGGGGGTATGATTTTTTTTTGAGTTTTTTATATATTCTAGATAGTAGTCTTTTGTCAGAGGAACAGCTGACAAAAATTTTCTCCCACTATGGTGAGTCATTTTTTCATTTGAGATGGATTTTTCTCACTAAGCAAAATTCTGTAGAAATCTATCCAAATTGTTACATCTAAGTAGCTTAGTTCTTTTTATTGTGGAGCCATTTTCCATAATATGAATGTACCACAGTTTAATTAAACGTCTGTGCCTAAAAGGTATTTGCGTTTTTCTAGTTTGGGGTTTTGTCCGAGGGTATACACACGGAGCACTATGTGAGTGATTTCATTTCTGTGTAGACCACTAGCGTTTGGTTTGATTGCAATTAAGAACATTCTTGTTACTACATGTTTGATTACCTAATGTGTACATTCATGTTAGGGAGTAGGTTCACGTACTTAGCATATCTTGAATCTTTTTAGTCCCTGATCCCGCCCCATCCTCCTCCCACTCCATGTTGAGACCCACTTCCCTCATTTTTATTTCACGTTTGTGACATGGTTACACTCACTGTGGGTAGCTGGAACAAGTACACGGCATATCTTTCCCTCCACCAGGCCCCACCTTCCCTTTCTGGTCCCCTTCCATTTCTGTTTCCTACTGTCTAGCTTTTACTTTGCTCTTTATTTGTATTTTCGATCTTTCTTGTGAGAGAAACCAAACAGTGTTTAAGCTTATGTGTCTGGTTTATTTCACTTAACATTACCTTTTCAAGATGTATCGATTTTCCTTCTTTACAGCTGAGTAGTATTTTGCTATGCATAGATACCAGATTTTTTTATCCATTCATATGTTGATGGACGTATAGGCTACTTGCCAGATTTAGCAATTATGAATTATACTGCTATAAACGTAGGTATGCAGGTATCACTGTAATATGTCTTTAACATTTTGAGGAAATACCTAGAAAGTCAATAGCTGGGTCAAGTCACATTTCTGTTTTTAGTTTTTATAGAAATCTTCATACATATTTCCAGAGTGATGGTAGTAGTTCACATTCCCACCAACAATGAAGGCGGGTTCATTTTTCACGGAAGCCACCCTAGCACCTGCTGTTATTTGATTTCTTGATTGCCCATCTTTCTGGGGTAAGATAAAAATCTCAATATTATTTTAATTTGCATTTATATAATGGTCAGCAAAGTTGAATATTTATCATGATTTTACTGGCAAGTTGTATTTCTTCTTCTGGGAAGTGGCTATTCCTTTTGGTTGCCCATTTTTTGACTGAGTCTTTTATTTTGAGGTGCCTAGTTTACATACTCTGAATATTAGTCACCTGTCTGAGGGATAGCTTGCAAAAGTTTTTCCCATTCTGTACGCTGTCTGTCTCTTCACTCTGTTGATCATTTCTTTTTCTCTGCAGAGGAATTTTAGTTTGCTATAACCCCATTTGCTGACTCTTGCTGTTATTTCTTTTGCAAATGTAGTTCCATTCACAAAGTCCTTGCTCATAGCTGTGACTTCTAAGGTTTTATATATTTTATTTTCCAGTAGGTTGTGTTTCTGTTCTAATATTTTTGGCTTCTTTTCTTTCTTTCTTATTTTAAAGAGAAAAATAAAAATAACACAGAACAGAAATTCACACAGGTAAGTAGGAGAGTTACAATAATTAGTACATTGCATACAGTTGTTTTCATAGTAGTTACTCAGAGTACGAGATATAGGCATAATATCTTATGCAAACAATATCAGCACAAACCCTTCTTTTCAATTAAATAAGAGAAACTAGTTATATTATTATCTTAACTATCTTGTGTATAAATATATTTTTTCTTTGTCCTTTCCTTCCTTTCTCCTTTCCCCCATCACAGTTTGTCTTTTCTTTTGAACAGTTTCTTCTCAATTAACAATATCTATTGCATATTTTGGATCTTATTTACTCATTGAGTTTCTCCTACTAGTGAAACAATATGTTGTTTACACATGTGAGTCTGATATATTTCACTTATGAGTATGATCTGAGTTGCATCCATTTACCTGTAAATGTCCCCAGTTTATCCTTCTTTATGGCTGAGTAGTACTCTATTATGTTTAAAAACTCATATTTTTCATCCATTCCTCAGCTGGTGGACATTTGGGTTGTTTTCAAGATCTAGCTATTACACATTTTGCTTCTATAAACATGGGAGCACGTATATTGCTGTTGCATGATATTTTTAATTCTTCTGGAAAGATACTCAGAAGTGGAATAGTTGATTCGAACAGTACCTCTAATCCTAGTTTTTAGAGGAATCTCCACACTAATTTTCACAGTGGTTGCACCAGTTTACACTCCAACCAAGAGTGGAGAAGAGTTCCTTTTTTTTCCACAACACTGCCAGCATTTATTATTTGCTTTCTTGATAGCCATTCTTTCTTGAGTGAGATGGTATCTCAGTGTTGTTTTAATTTGCATCTCTTGAATGGTCAATGATGTTGAATATGTTTTCATGTATTTATTTGCCATTTGCATTTCTGTGATGGTGTATTCATCTCAGATGGCCATTTTTGGATTGGGTCTTTGAATTTGTGGGGGTCTGATTTGTTTTTCAGTTTTTAGATGTTTTAGATATGTCATATGTCTAAGGGATTACTGGCTATATTTTTTCCCTCTCTGTGGGTTGTCTTTTCACTCTGTTCATGATTTCTTTCATCATGCAAAAGCTTTTTAATAAGTTGAGATCCTATTTGTTGATTCTTTGTAACATTTCCCTTGCAGTCTGGGTTTTGTTCATGAAATCTCTGACTACCCCTACGTTTTTGATATTTCTACCTATTTTCTCTTCCAGCAAATTTAGTGTTTCTATTTGAATATTTAGATCTTTGATCCATTTTGACTCCAGTTTAGTGGATAGTGTTAGACATGGGTTTGGTTTTAGTCTCTGACATGTGGAAAGCCAGTTTTCCAGCACCATTTATTGAAGAGGCTATCTTTCACCCAGTGAATATGTTTGGCTCCTTTCTCAAAGATAAGATGGCTGAGTGTGTTTGGTGTTGCATCTGCAACTTTTATTCTGTTCCACTGATCCTCAGGCTTGTTTTTTGGCAATACCATGCTGGTTTTATCACAGTGTCTTTGTAGTATAATTTCACATATGGGGTTGTGATGTCCCCCTAACTTGCCATTGTTGCCCAGAATTGCTTCTGTTATTCTAGGTCTCTTCTGATTTCAAATGAGTTTTAAGTGTTTTCTCTAGATGTGTGAGGCATGCTAATGATATTTTGATTGAGAATTCATTAAATCTATATAGCAGTTTTGGGAGTATAGCCATTTTCACTATGTTGATTTTTCCTATCCAAAAGCAGGGGATATCTTTCCAATGTCTGATATCCTCTTTAACCTCTTTTTCTTAAAGTACTGTAATTTTCACTGTACAGATCTTTTACAGCCTTTGTTAGATTGATTCCTAAGCATTTCACTCTTTCATATGCTACTGTGAAGTGTGTGCTTTCCCTAATTTCTCTGTGTGACTTTGTTGCTTGTGTACAGAAATGTTATTGATTTGTCAATGTTGACTTTATATTCTACTACACTACTGAAATGGATGCTAAGTCTAGTAGTTTTTGGTGGAGTTTTGGGGATCTTCTATGTAGAGTATCATGTCATCTGCAAATAATGATAATTTAACTTCTTCTTTTCCTATCTTTACTCTTTTTACTTTTTGTCTTGTCTAATTGCTCTGGCTAATGTTTCCAGAACTGTGTTGTATAGGACTGATGATAACATTCTTGTCTTATTCTTGATGTTATAGTGAAAGCTTTCAACTTTTGACCACTGAATTTGATATGATGCTAGCTGTTGGGTTTGTCAGAGATAAAGGTAATCTATTCCAGTTTTCTGTAGAGTTTTTCATCATGAGTGGGTGTTGGAATTTGTCAGATGCTTTTCTGCATCTGTTGAGATGATCATGTGATTTTTGTCTTTGGTTCTGTTAATATAGTGTATTACATTTTTGATTTGCTTATGTTGAACCATCCTTGCATCCCTGGTATGATTCCTACTTGATCATGATGTATAATCTTCATGATGATTTGTAGCAATCTTTTTACCAGTACCTTATTAAGGATTTTTCATCTATATTCATTAGAGATATTAGCCTGTAGTTTTTTTCTCTGGTTTTGGAATCAGAGTAATTGCTTTCAGGAAAGATTTTGGAAGTACTTCTTCCATTTAAATAGTTTCAGCATTAGTGGCATTAGTTTTCTCTAAATTTTTTATAGAATTCAACAGTGAATCCATTAGGGCATAGGCATTTCTTTATTGGTAAATTTTTAACGAAATTTTTAATTTAATTGATATCATGTTATTTAGAATTTTTCTATCTTCTTGGTTTAGTTCTGACAATTTCATTGTGTCTAGGAATTTGTCAATTTCTTCTGTGTTTTCCATCTTAGAACACCAGTTCTCACAGTAGATATCGATGATCTTCTAGAGATTTGTGGGGTCTGTTGTGATTTCCCCCCTTTTCATTATTTATTGCTTGGATTTGTGTTTCTTCTTTCCTCTTTTTGATGAGGTTGGCTAATAGTTTACCAATTTTATTCATTCTTTTGAAGAACCAACTTTTTGATTCATTGAATCTTTGTATTTTTTTTAGTCTTTATTGCATTAATTTCTGCTCTGATCTTTATAATTTCCTTCCTCTTATTAGCTTTGGGTTTAATTTTTTTTTTCTAGAAGTTTGAGGATCAACATTGGGCTTATTTGAGCTCATTCTCTTTTCCTGATGTGTGAGTTCATCGCTATAATTTTCCCTCACAGCACTATTTTCATTGCATCCCATAAGTTTTGGCATGTTGTTTCAGCATTATCTTGTAATTGCATTTCCTGTTTCATTTTGCCTTTAATATCCTCTGTGCCTCATTGGTTGTTCATTAGGGTGTTGTTTAATTTCCATGTGTTAATGTGGTTGTTGTGGTTTCCTTTGTTGTTGGTTCCCAGTTTCATTGTGCTATAGTCATATAGTGTGCATGGGGTGATTTCAGCTCTTCTTCATTTACTTGAACATGTTTTCTCAGCTAATATATGGTCTATTTTGGAGAATGTCCCATGTGCAGCTGAGAAGAATGTGTTTTCTAGTGTTTTGGGATGGAACACTCTGTAGATGGTTACCAAGTCCATCTGTTCACAGGCTTGGTTTAATTTTAATGTTTTTTTTTTGTTGATTTTTTTTTTTTTCTTAGTTGATGTATCTATTTGGAGACTGGGGTATTAAAGTCCCCCACCACAACTGTGTTACTGCTTCTTTGGTTTTTCATGTCTGTTAATATTTATTTTATATAGTTGGGAACCTTTGTATGGCTAATAAATATTTATTTATCTCTTCTTCTTGGAGTTTTCCCTTAACAAGTATGTAGTGACCGTCTTTATCTCTTTTGATCAGTTTTGGCTTAAAGTTTCCATTGTGTGCAAATAGAATACCTACTCCTAATTTTTTCTGAGTTCCTGTTTTCCACTCTTTGACTTTTAGTCTATGAATTTCTTTTTGGGTTAAATTTGTTTCTTGAATGCAGTATATTGTTGGATCTTTCTTCTTGATCCATTCTGCCTGTCTGTTTCTTTTTATTGGTGAGTTGAGACCATTTACATTGATGGTTATAACTTATATGTATTGACTTGTCCTTTTCCTGTTGTTTTCCTGTTGTTTGTTCCCTGTCTTTCTCCTCCATTTAACTGCTTGCTCTGCCTGGTGGCTTCTTTTTATTTGTGTTCATGTGTTTGTGGTCTTCATCATGTCTTTTTAATATGTTCTTCAGAGTATTCTGTAGAACTGATTTGGTGGTCATAAATTTCTTCAGTTGTTTTTTGTCTTGGAAATATCTTATTTCTCCATCAATTTTGAAAGATAGTTTTGTGAGGTACGTCAATCTGGGTTGAAGATTTTTTCCTTTAGGGCTTAAAATATCTCACTCCAAGATGTCCTTGATTTGAGGGTTTATATTAAGAAGTCTCCTGTGATTCTGATGGGCTTTTCTTTATGGGCAAAATGTTTCTTTTCTGTAGCTGCTTTTAATATTTTTAATAAATCTTGATTATTATATACCTTGGTGTAGACTTCTTTGGGCTGGGATTATGGGTTTGCATTTTGCTTCTTCATCTTGTCATTTTCTCTTTTATTTTGTTTTCTGCTTCAATGCTTTGTAGATTTCTTATGTTAGGTAGCCTCATCACTGGTGTTGTGGTTTCTTTAAGAGGTGTCTGTTCCTCCGGATAACTTTTAGATATAGGTAGCTCTTGCTTTTTATGTCTGTCACAAGAACCTACTTTCCCAATATATTAAGTCTGAGGAATCACTGTCATTTTGATGTAGGACCCATTCCTTTGCTACTACGCTGTGGTGATTGTTATGATCCCTATAGTTGCAGTGTTTTCATATGGGAGGCAAAACTGGTTATAGCATGTATGCTATCCTGGTTAAAGTAGTTTGTTGGCAATAACAATAGACTCAAATATAGCCTGGCTGCTGACAAACTGTGGTAACTATTGGCCTGATATCTATAGCCATAGGAGGAAGGTAGATAGAAATATAATACAATCTAATTTAAACCAGGACCCTGTAAGCAAGGATTTTCCACTTAGTGGAGAGATTCTACCCTGTTGTGTGTGTGTGGGAGGTGTTCGGAAAGATAGGGGGTAGAATGGAGAGGTGAATGAGGTTGCATATAGTAGGAAGATGGTTGGAGGGCACAGAATAATCATCCGGGTTTTGGGTAATTATACGACACAGGAGGGAAGGGTTGGAAGAGAAGGCCTATGAGTTTTGAAGTGAACCAGAAAGAAGAGATAATGTTTACTTGCATAAAGTATTATAACACCAAGTGAGATATTTGACAAAAGAGACGGATAGGACAAATAGAATAAAGCAAAAAGAAAGGTTAGAGATCACCTATTGGATCATATTGCTAATGTTGCATAGGATATTTCCATGCTTCTAGTTTTGCCTGTCCATTGTGTGCAAGTCAGCCAGGCTCCTAATGTGCTGTGGGCTTTTTGCAGGTCTCTGGGACCTGAGTCCCTCCAACGGAGAAGGTGGGAGCCAAACTCACAGTCCTTTTGGGAGCCACAGCACCCTGGGGCAGTATATTAAAAGTATGAGTACGTTTCCCTACTAAAAGTAATAATGCCTCCATAAGTAACTTTTGGGTCCTATGTACATTTTCTAAATTCAGTTATGCAAAACACAATTTTTGAGCCAAAGGTTATAAAGATATTTAGAACAATTGGTAAATATTGTCAAAAGACATTCCAAAAGTTTGTATCAATTTACACCATATGAACAGAGAATGAAAATAATTCTCAGCTCTAGTCATTTTAGAACACCATTAATTTTATATTGGAAAAATGTTTTTGTGATATTCTAGTTTACATTTTGTGGTTATTAACGATAACAAAAACTTTTTGTCTGTTCACAGGTCATTTATATTTTTACTTTTGTGAATTTTCTTTTAATATCTCTGCATATTTTTCCTGGAGGGATATATTTTTCATCTCAAATATTTGCATATTATCATAAAATTTAATAATGCTACTTGTCTCCTATACACATTGAATTCTTTTCCAGTTCATTAATCATTTTTAATGGACTTTCACATTGTTTGTTGTATAGTAAGGTTTCAATTGTAGGTAGTCAAATATATCTTTTTGTCTTTTTCCATTTTTTGAGTAATATCTTTGCTGAGAAGCTATCTTGGTTACTTTCTCTCATTGCTGAGATGAAATACCTGGCATCCAAATTAAAGAAGGAAAGGTTTATTTAACTCACAGTGTGTGGAGGTTTCAGTCCATAATCAGCTTGCTCCAAGACAAGGTGGCATGGTGAGGGCCAACAGCTCAAGGCAGCATAAGGCAGGAAAAGCAACAAGAGCAAAAGGGGGAAAGCAAGCCTCTTTTCCTCCCTTATATTGTATGCAGGCTCTCCACCCTAGGATGGGTCTTTTACACCTACACTATCTCTGTTCCCTCCTCTTGAACAGGCTCAGTGTGTTTACAAAGTGAGGACCCTCACCCTCTGCTGAGTTAAATTTCTAAACTTCTCAAGTTGACACAATGTATCAACCATTACAGAGGCACTTAAAATTAAATGCTAATTTAGACATATTTACATCAATTAAACATATTTATGGCATGAATTCTAATTCCCGCAGTAGTAATAAAATAATAGATGTAATAATAATAGAATCATAGCATTAGTTGTCCAATAACCTGTATGACAAGGCTGAGTCCTGAGCTCATATTCTTGCTCTATACATAGCCTTCACAAAATTCCTACAATATGCACAGTCTCTGTGTCTGCAGAGACTGTGCATCTTGACTGGCCCTTTAGTTCCTGTATGAAGAGGAAGTGCTGCACAAATGATAGCTTTCAGGCTAGGATCTGATATTTGTTTCACTCTTCAGGTCACTTCAAGCATGAAACAGAAAATGAGAAATCCAGTGATAAATGGATGGTAGTATTGTATTTTCACATATAGAGCTAGCATGTTCCAAGTGCTCTTACATACCAGCCACTGACAGGAATTTCCACACTACTGGGACCACCCAAAATTACCACTGTCACCTGCTTCTGGACTGTGACTACTATGTGTTGCCAGGTCACATTCTTGAATCAGAGACTACCTTGAATAACAAGTGTCTGATTCAAGGCCATTTTAAAGTTAGTTTCCTGAACAAGAGTGCTACTTTTATCTTTTGTAAGAATGAGTCATAAGTACAACTCTCAATAAAGGACTCTGAGTGCATTAAGGAAGTTAGGAGTATCAAGGCATCTTTGTTATTGTCCCTGTACAAAAATACTTGGCTTCTTTATAATGTTAATCTTTTCAGCAACTACACTGTCCTGTACTCCAACTTTGCAGGTGTTCCTTTTCTGAAAAAACTGCAAATTTTTGAAGTTATTTAACTTTGCCATTTACTCATGATTCTCATTATAGATCTGATTAAGAAATAAAGAAACTATATATATATATGTATATATACATATACATATATGGATGAATGTTTGGCATAACTGTAATGCTGATGTCTGGCGGTTTATTGAAAGGAAAAGTTAATGCTTAAAATTGTTTATATTTTGACCAGTTTTGTATGCTTCTGTCTGGTGATCTGAGCAACTGATCTGAAGACAACAATATGCAATAGAACAATCATTGGTGAATTCCTACCATCTAGTGAAACTCTGTATCATTTCCAATGTTTTTTATTTATTTATTTATTTATTTTTTATTTTTTGGTTTTTCTCTGGTATCGGGCCAATGTTTTTTAAATAATTATTCTTTTTATTCTCTTTAATGGTTTGAACAATTTTCCATTTTTACATCTGGTAACCTGAGCAACTTTGTTGAAGATAACAATATGTAATATAACAACCACTATTAATTCCTATCATTTTGTTTTGAAACCCTGTATCATTTTTAATGTTCTTGCTTTGTTTTGTTTATGCCTGTGATGTTGGTATTTTGCTATTGTTCTTCTTTTACTATGCTTTTTAAAATAAAGAAAAAGCAGCCAGCAGGACCTATGCCACAATGTGAACGTTGCTTTAAATTTGATTAGTCAGCCACCCTTAACCTCAGTCTCCTGTAAAATCTCAGGACATGGGCAAAATGTAGAAGAGTTTTCTACCAGAGCATAATATGCATGGGCTCTAGTCCACATTCTAATGGGGTTCTTCTTCCCAACAGAAGCCTCCTGAGTGTGGCTTCACTGAATACCACTGTTTTCTTGCTGCTTTCTTACTTTACTGCTTTGGGGTCTTCTGCCCACTATGAATTGTTTCTCCTCTGTAATGCCCCTCTGCCATGCCACCCGGCCTGGAGTCAGCCAACTAGGAACTGAAACCTGTACAAACTGTGAGCTAAACCTTTCCTCCTTTAACTTTGGGTCTTAGGTATTTTGTCTCAGTAGTGGGAAAAGTAACTATGACAAGAGTGATTACTTGTATTAATTGTTATGAATAATTCAGTTACTTGAATCTCTGCTAATGAAATTTTATTGCCCTAGAAAATAATATGTAGAATTTATACATCAGCAACAGTTTTTAGATAATGCACACAAAAACATTTAATAATCTATTAGCTATTATACAATGCAAGGATTATTAGCAGACATTTTTCACCATTAAAAGCCTAGAATTATCCTTAATAACTATTGATAGAAGTCAGGAATGTACTGTGATCATTCCAGAAAAGCTACTTTTTTTGTGGATACTCAGATGTATTTATATCTAACAGAATGTGTTACCACACAAAACTTTGTTAAAAAACCATTCATTTTAATATATTAATCAAAGAAATTATTTAGATTTTAGTGAAAGTACCTTTTCCTTTAAGAGATTTCATGAAATTAACAGACCCAGTAGCTTTAATTTTAAACAGCAGTTCTCTGAAAAAGTTTTTTTAACAAGTCTCACAGCAGATGCTCACATAATATAAAATGTGCCTATTAGCTAAACATTAACAAAACACAATCCATTAACTTGATGTTTTCTTTGGTTAACAAACACATTCTCATAATATAATAAATCACTGTGATTTTATTGTTACAAATGCATACAAATTTTCTCTGTGTATGTGGGCAACAAGGGAGGGGAAAAACTCAATTAGAGATCTTGATTGAAAGACTAGCTTCTCCTGACTTACATGAAGCATTTTAGTTTTTTATTTTAAAGGAAAAATGGGTGTGTTCATATATACAAGATAGCTAAGATAATTGTACTACTAATTTCTATTGGTTTATTTTTGTTTTTAAAAATAATTTTCTTATGATTTCTTTTGTTAGTCCAAATGTGAGCCCCAATTTAAGAAATACTAGTTTAAATATAAAAACCATTGCTCCTATTTTGAATTTTTTTGCATGAGAACGACATGTTACTCATGTCTAAAATTCTTTTAAAAATGTTATTAAAAAGATTTTTCTTTGTTGAAAGATTTACAAATCTTCATGCATACAATAACATGGTATTTTGGGGAAAGCATATGGAGCTCTTCGTACACATGTTAATTTTCTAGGTCTGCTGCAATAAATGCTATAAACTGGTGGCTAAAAACTGAAATTTATTGACTCACAGTTCTGGGAACAAGAAGTTTAAAATCATGCTTTTTAAATGGCTCCTGGAAGTAATCCTTCCTTACCACTTCTGGCTTTGGGAGGCGGTTGTCAGGCTCTGGTGTTACTTGCTCTCAGCTGTGTGATTCCAGCGTCTTCCCTGTTATTACATGGCATTTTCCTTATGTACATTTGTGTCTTTTCTCTTCTTATAAAGACACCATTTAGAGTGAATACTGAACTAAGTAATACTGAACTAAGGCCCACCTTAATGGGATATGACTTCATTTTAATTTGATTACATCTGCAGAGACCTTATTTTCAGCTAATACCACATTCAAAGATGCTAGAAATACTTCAATGTATCTTTTCTGAGACATTGTTGGTATATACATAATGTTACATCTCTTGTTGAATATGTGAAGGGCCAGTAGTAGGGCTACTATGCCCTTAGCAGTCAAACCCAGAATGTGGGAAGCTTCTAAGTTAGTTGAAATCCTAGGTAAGCATTGTAAGGTGTCAGAATATCTACATGGTAAAGGTCAGAGGGAGCAGTGTCAGGCATGAGTTTGGGGACGTCAGCTCTAACCTCTATTTTACAGTCTGTGAAACAGAATACTTATCTGTCTATTTGTAAACAAAATAAATTCACAAAAAGTTGGAAAAACAGTACAAGAGGTCTGATATGCCATTCACCAAATTTCTCCCAGTGATTACATCATGCCTAAATATAGTACCATGTCAAAACTAGTACAATGTATGCTAAACTCTGTGACATTTGGTCTCATATTAGAACCTTATAACCACCAATGCAATCAAGATACAAACTATTTCCTCATTGCAATGATCTCCCTCATACTATTCCTAGATATTCACACCTACCACCTAGCTCAGTATTACAGGATTATAACACCTCCTGTACTTCAGAATAAATCACGTTTACTTAAAGTTCTCGTTGTCTCTCTCTCTTTCTTTCTGTCTCTCTGTCTGTACCTGTCTCTCTCTCTCATGCACACACACCCATAAGTAAAAGAAAAGAAAGAAATAAAAAGAAACAAAAGCATGCTCAAAGACTTTCATGGTTAAAAAGATCAGCTTCTGGAAGATCAGGGATCAAATTTCACTAGGCCAATTCTTGGTCATA
The DNA here is from genome assembly GCF_000276665.1 of Chinchilla lanigera. Classification (NCBI taxonomy): domain Eukaryota; kingdom Metazoa; phylum Chordata; class Mammalia; order Rodentia; family Chinchillidae; genus Chinchilla; species Chinchilla lanigera. The sequence continues at coordinate 3,934,658 of NW_004955407.1, forward strand.
TAGTTATGGAAGTCAAGTCATTGTCTGGTGTTTTCAATCTGGTTTGTAGTTATTGTGTAGATCTAAATATGAAGAGAAAACTCTAAAATCTAAAGAACAGCTTCTCAATATAATACTCTGGCATTTGGCTAATGTAGTAGGCCAAGGTATTGTGTGACCACTCACTTAAACTCATGTATTTCATACTTGGAGTCCAATGAAACTCTTTATTTACCCATTCCCAACACTATCTCATTCTCACTCTTACGACAGTTTCCAAAATTATGTGTACCAGTTCTTGGAGGTAAGGAAGCTCTTGATATTAACTTGCATGCCAGATGTCAATGGAAAAGACTAGTGATGCATTTGGGTGTTACTCATTTGTTATTTTATCCTGCCAAGAGTCAATGTCCTTTAAATAATCAAACAAAAACCTTAGTTACTTTGCCTTAGCTATGTGCCTTACCAAATTTGTATCACAATGAAGAAACTGCAGAGAATGCACTGAGAAGCCATTAGGTTGAGACCATCTCCATCTAACAGTTGACTTGCTTTATCATTTCTATGGAGCTCCCCCTGAGGCACCACTCCCAGTGGAGAAGTCCCACCTCCTAATTATAGTCTTCTCTCACTAAAAAAGTATAAAAACCAAAGGTCCCCTACAAGCTACTGATTTTAAAACTGTTACATTTATCTAACCAACCATATTTGTGGTGGAGAGAACATTTAATTTAAAATGAAAAATCACAATTTTGAGGCATATCATCATATAGCTGTCTTTTATATTTTTCCCTGTGGATATGTATTTTAAATAAAAAAATGCACTAAAGTATTCTTTGCTCATAATTCTTGAGAAACAGCCGGAAAATCAAATAATCTTACTCCAAAATTTTTTTTGGTGTTCTCCCTGTGAACATAAATAGAGTTTAGGGTTTGCTGTGGCTTGTATCTAGATGTTCCCCACCCACAAAGTCTTATGTGCTCATAGCTAGGGCTTTTTGGAGGTGGCTGGATCTAGAATGTGTGAAAGTGGATTAAGGCCACATGATAACTAAATAAGTGTACTGGTTGGTTTAGCATAGCTCTGGTGTGTCTGGCTGGATTTTCTGAAGACAGATGCCCCACCATGGGTATGGGCTGTACCATCGAGTAGGCTTGTGGGTAAAATGGGATAATAGGGAAAGGAAAGCTTACTGCTTCCTGAATTCTGCTTGCCATGCATTGAAATTAATTAGTTAATAACCCTTAATCTCAGTCTCCTGCAAAGTGTGAGGACATGGGCAAAATGTAGACAAATTTTCTGTTAAAGCATAACACTCATGGGCTCTAGTCCAAATTCCAATGGAATTCTTGTTCTGAATTGGAACCTCCTGAGTGTGGCCTTTACTGCATGCCATGGCTTTCTTGCTGCTTCTGTGCTACTTCACTGCTTTGGGGTCTTCTGCCCTCCATGAACTGTTTCTCTTCTGCAATGCTCCTCTGCCATGCTGCCCTGTCCTGGAACCAGGCGACTATGGACTGACACCTCTACAAACTGTGAGCTATAGTAAACCTTTCTTCCTTTAACTTGTGGGAGTCTGGTATTTGTCTCAGCAAGGATAACTAACACAGAGTTCCTTTCACTAATATTCTGGGAGTCAACCATCCTGCTTTCCAGAAAATGTCCTGAATGTTTTCCATTCTACCAAATGAAAATAGAGGTAATGCAATAATATTTCACTTTTAGGCTCATGAATATTTTAGTTTAAGTATGTCCAGCACACTGCATGGGGTATATAGTACTTATACTAAACAAAATGATTATCTGAAATGAAAATGTCTTTTAGTGTGATAATTTTGAAAAAGTTAACTATTCACCATATCTTTCAGTCATACATTATAAATCCTCCTTTATTTTTTAAAACTTATTTTAAAAATAAAAGAAGGAAAACATATTAACAAACAGACATCTGTTTACAAAGTAGCATAAGAACAATGCAAGCAATACTGGATTACAGACAAAGTGGTAGGAAATTAACAATGGTTGCAGGGGGCTGGGGATTTAGCTCAGCGGCAAAGCGCCTGCCTGGCAAGCACAATGTCGTGAGTTCGGTTCCTGATACCGGAGAAAAAAACCAAAAAAAAAAAAAAAAACAATGGTTGTTGTATTACATACTGATATCTTCAAAGTGGTTTCTCAGGAAAACAAATATAGACATGCAAGATTGATTAAGTAATTTATCATAAACTGTTCCTTTCAGTAAAGTGATAAGAGTCAGTAGTACAACTATGTTATAAGTGATAGAAGACAGTAGTACAACTATGTTAGCTATCCTGTATATACACATATACATAATTTCCCCTTTTTTTCTTTTCTCTTTTCCCTCATCCCAGTTGCTCTTTACTTTTGAGCAGTTTCCTTTTGTTTCACAATCATACCTCCTAAATCCTCCTTTGTTTATCTTGGTCTTTTGTCATTGTAATGAAAATATGACAAACATATTCATATAAATGTACTATATATAAATGTGTGTTTTTACCACTTAACTGTCAATTTCATCCTTTTATTAGCTGTGTAACCTTGAAACAGATGCTGAACCTTTTTCTTTAATTTCTTCATTTTAGCCAACCAGGAATAAATGGTGTCACATTTTCACATAATCTAAGAATAGGAATCAAATATTGTAAGTACTAAATATTAAGATTGTTATCATATAATACTGTCTTTTTTTTTTTTCACTTTTTCTAATGAAATCTTTTCTGTATACCTATGCAATCTGGAACCAGCTATCTCCTAAATATGCAACCATAGTAGCTACTGAGTTTATTCTCTACAGTAAAATTAATATTTCCATTGAAGACAAATGGATATAATTAATTTCATTCATAAAAATGTACATGTAGTTTGGAAAATGAAAATTGTAAAATGAAAGACAAAGTCCTTAGTAATATTCTCAAGCACTAACACTATCTTAAAAGTAAAATTTCTTGCACATTCTTATAAAAAGAAGTGGAGTCACCATAGACTGCTTTAGAAAGTCCTGAATAAACTCTTTGAGGAAAGGTTATGAATAAACGGTTAATTATGACTAGCCAGGTCTGTAAGAACTCATGACTTCATTCTGTTCATATGCTAAGGTTGTACCACATATGTTATTATAAGGCATCTTGTGGCTAGTGTACAAGATTGCAATTCATACTAACAGATGTTTGGAAAGGAAATTATTTGTTTAATTTGTTTATGAGTCAGAGGATTTTTGTCTGAATGTAATTATCGGAGGAGATCACAATTTGTGAATGGATTGTATTCCAAAAGTGCATTTGTGAGTCAATTGGTCGGGAAGAGGAACATATTTTTATGTATAAACTGTTTAAATGTTAGTGTTTCCCAAGCGAGCCCACAAGTAGCTGTTTTAACCCATTATTTGCTGACAGTACCCATGTATTATTCTTGAGTCCCTGGAGAAAGAATTTGGAGAGAAAATGCCCTCTTCCTTTTCTGGCCAATATGTTTTGATTTCACTTGAGATAGCCTTTTCCCCTTTCTAGTATTGTTTTTCCTGTGTTTCCTCATTCAATTTCATGAGCCTAAACCACCCTGAAGGATAACAGCCCTCATCTGACCCAGTCTTGGCAAAGTTTATTCTAGAAACATTTGCCTCTCCTTCCTCACCACCACTGCAATGCATCTTTCCGTGTTGTCTTGGGTTATAAAACAGCAATGGAGTTTCATTCTTGTTTTGCTCTAATGGAATAAATTATTATCCCTGGAGTATCTCTAACTTTCAAATAGGAAATTTATCCATTCAAATTGCTGTGTTCAATAGACTTTGCAACTAACAAAATAAAAGGAAAATTTCAGAGATTTTGGAGAGATGACATTCTTGGTCAAGGTCAACATTGAGGCCTTTTTTCTGCCAAGAATTTTATCACTTTAAGTCATCTTCTCTACTTCATTAATTTTGTTGTGAACGACATTTTCACTTTTGGCCTTCATGAACTAACTCGCTCTCTAAAACTTTTGTCTACTAATTTTCATTTAAAAATCTGAACAAATACTGAGCTATGAAAAACAAGAGCAAGAAAGATTTTATTTGTGTATAAACTGCAGTTTCTCTGTACTTTTTTTTAATAAATCGAGAGATGGTTATTAACTAATTAATATTGCTTATTCAGTTCCCAAATGCAGTATTGTATTTTCTCTGCAGATAGAAGAGTTTTACTTGTATGCCTAATAAACATGACAGTAGCTGCAACATAATTAATCCTCAGTAAATATTTAAGAAATAAATTAAAAGTTTCTAAATTGGTTACTATTTAAAACAGAATAGGTGATTGGGCATGATGGCATAAGCCTTCAATCCCGGCACTTGGTAGCTGAGGCAGAAGGATTGTTGCGAGTTTGAAGCCAACCAAGGATACACAGTGAGCTAAATATAGCCTAAACTACATAGCAAGAGCCTGTCTCAAAAAAAAAAAAAGAAAACCCAAATAAATAACAAAAGAACAGAGAAATAAGAGTACCTAGTTTAAGAAATAATAGTACTCTATATTATAGATATCTATTTAGGGAAAATGATCAATGTAATCATTTGACCTTACTTCTGTATAAATTTCTCTTGTTCTGGAAAAGTTAATGATTAGCTTTTGCTTTTATTACAAACAAAAACTTGCTGTTTGCATGTAGAAAGTAATTTTGATTTACTTCATTAAGCAAAAAGAATGGATAAAAAGTTAAGAAAGGAAATACATATTATTGTAAGTCTCTGGAAAAACCTCTTTGGTATTTGAGAAGAATTGGAGATATTTTGCACTGAAGAGGAATTTAAATAATGGAGAATATATAAAATAAAAGTTTTAAACCTTCTTACCACATATGCTAATGAAGTAGAAATGCATGAAGTATAGTAAAAATCTGGGCATCTTGTATGCAACCTGAAATTAGCTAAGTGCAATGTTTTTATCTAGTGAGGTAATGACACCAAATACAATTAACTTAAAAGAAATTTGCACAAAACTGTCATGTTGGATGCATATTATTTAGTTTAAACAACTCTGCAATGCAATGTTCCAGTTATCTGGATGGCCCTTTCTAATTTACACTTGAACGCTGACACACAAAACACGAGCTTGTGAGGCCTGGAGAGTGTGGACAGCACTAGTAGAGGGAGTTACGTGTTTGTTAACAGGTATGAGTTAATAACAAGCAGCTGTGTAAAGGCTCACTTTTGATTCAGCTCTTGCAAGACTTACTGTTTCATGCTATTAAATTCAGATTCTTCTTAAGTCTGAACTACTAGTCAATAGCAGACACATTCCTTGATTCTTTTCTAAAGGGTTATGTGTTCTTTATTTTCAATCATTCTTAAATTAATGTTTTAAAATCAGTTTTAAAAAATATTGTCCAAAGAGCCTACCAGGATTAAATTTCTTATAACAATGCAAAAGTTCTCAGTTCCAGATACTTGCATACCACTGTGCCTTTATAAAATATACATACAACATGTTAAAATGATCATCTACATATTTTCTCAAATACATAAGCATTTAATGTAAACTGTAACGTTATCTCAGAATGGGTACTCTGGACAAATCACCTTAATCCAACAGTTGAGTTCTTACTGGAACTAAATAATATGCATCCAACATGACAGTAATTTTGAACACTAATTTTAAGTAAAGGAATTTCTGAGCCAATTAACTATTTTGTCTTAGTATTTTTAATTCATTATGAATTCAATGTGTCAAGAAATATTCAAAGCTGTTGACTTAAAGTTATCAATCAGAGTGGATCTTTATTTAGATCTAGATGCAGATGTTATCTATCATCTATTGACCTAACTTTAGAACAATTGCATTACACAGGAAAGATGAAATTTCTATGTATTTATTATCTACAAGCAGCTGAATATATTTGATTCCCTAATATGTTTTTGTTGCTTGTATTATTATAATTCTGGTCCATAGGTGTGAATACCATACCCAGTGTACCAGAGAGGACGTAGATCAGCTCAACAGCTTACCCATAGCCAGTGTGAGTAAACAAAGCAATGGATCTGTTATTGAACATGAAAGACCTTTTTTTGTTTTAAATAACTGCTTCTCCATGAAAATATGTGGTCTGATTCACAGAAATAGTCATACAAAAATTATCTTGAAAACTGATTTGAATTCAGACTTGAACTGATTTTGAACTCAGACTTGCCACACAGGGTTCATATGCTCCTCAGTCTCCACTACCTTCAGACCAGATTCCATCCACTAAGCTAATGTGTGTCTCCATGTACCCTCTCATTCTGTTCCTACTACTGTCAAGACTAATTCTATAGCTCCCTTACTTAAAATTTGCCCATACTTTTTTACTGGTTTCAGTGTCTAAATCTACAAAGCATTCTGCTGCAGTATTAGCCCTCATTAATCATTCTTTTGTAGATAGTGCTAGTTTACATTGCTCTTGTTTAATTCATCTAAACAATAAAATCTGCAACTTATTCTCTAGCTGGTTGCTGCTTCTAATTACTTTCTGTCAATGTTCATATCTAACAATTAAATGATAACATGGTTTAGGTTTGATTTCTTGATGACAGCACATAGTATAGTAACACCCAGAAGGGGCAAATTAATTATCTTTGTGAAATTAGTGGAACTCATGAGTTTCTTTTTATATGGTGATAATATATATTTTACACATAGGTATGCAGAGAGAGAAAGAGAGAGAGAGAGAGAGAGAGAGAGAAGAAAGTGCTTTTAAGATTTTAGCTTCACAAGACTCAGCATTTATTATTGTTAGCCTACCCAAAGCCATCTATACACCTATTTCCCCTATTTTTTGATAGCTTAAGTCAGCTTTTATTTATGTGTTAGCACGGATTTGACCAAAAGTAAACAAAGTCTAAGCAACTCATAAAAGATTTATTTCCCTTTGTAGTGGTTGCTTCAGATATGACTATGTGTAGCAAGCCTGCCAAACAGAAAGTGAGGAGATACATCCGTAGACATGTCCAAGGATGTTTTCTTTGTCTTAAAAAGGAGCAGAAATCTGGCATTTTCCTTACTTCTTTTTGCATTTGGATGCTGCTGAGTAAAATAATAATGCCTACAGTTTCTGTATCTGTCATGTAACTTTGGTAACATATTGTGCTGCAAAGTTATCTAATCTGAAGACTCTCTTTCTCCCAAATTCTTGTTAAATGAACTAATAAATTTCCTTATCTAAAAGAAGAAATCTGACAACTACTTCAAATAATAGTCTTAATTAATAATATGTTTAGAAAAATATTTGGGTGTTATTGCCTTTGGCTATATAATACAGTATTGCCATTTGGATGAGTTTGTATCTGCCCTTCTTTCATTAGACCAAAGGTACTAATTCTTAAAGAAGTAAAATAAATGGTTAGCATGAAAGAAATTAACTTAAAAGAGTTTATAGACAAAGGAAATGTCAAATGAGTAAGATTGTTTCTTCCAAACTAAAGGGACATTTACATCAGTTGTTTATTATAGAATGCTGTGAGTCATTATAGGATTTACATAATAAAACATGCATGTTTTCCTCCATTTTGGTTAAAATTTAACATATGTTTCCATATAGAATGCTGAAAATTTCTGATGAAACAAAGCATTTACCATAATCACTAAAGACTTCTTTAACAGAAAAAAGAATAGAAAAATAAAAACTCAAAGAATAATCAAAGCAAGATGAACTTGACCTGCTCTCTACTTTTCCTTCCTTCTAAGCACCAAGTGGAATTCATCTGTTCCGTTAAAATGAATGGATTGTGAGAGAACAGATGCACAAATCACCCTGAATTTGCTAACATGGCAGATTTTGGCAGATTGTCGTGCATAACGTGATTGATCAGCAGGTCAGGAACAGAAAGAGAAAACAAGGCTAGAACCGCACCAACCTGAGAGAAATGAAAGTTTATTAATCCTTTCATTATTTTTAAATATATGGACCTGATTTTTGCTTTCTAGAATTTATTTCACCATTTTGATAGGTTTAAGATATTCAGAAAAAAAATTTAAGATTATTTAGTACATTTTCTCAAACCTACATGGCACTGCGGAGAGAGAACATGTTATGTGAGATAGCTAAACAATTCAATTATTGTATATTTTTTCCTTGCTTATAGAAAAGGAAGTCTTGATTTTCTTGTCCCCATTTAAAAAAATTTTTCCCTTTCTGCACGTTGGACAAGTTAGTTAACTTTTCTGAGTCTCATTTCTTTTTCGCCATATGAAAATAGGATGCTTTACTATGTATGTGTAACATTTAGTGTGCATAATCATTATAAAATGATATTTAAATAGTGTCTTGCTCAAGTATTAAATGTCCTTCAGTGACCTGTATATCGAAGATGATGCCCAGTGTATCAATGTTCAGAATTAAAGTTCACCAAAGTTACTAGATTGAGAGAGTCCTCACCTCATTAGCAGGTTAACCAAATGATAATCCAATGAATTCATAGCTGAATAGGTTTTGGGCATCTAGATGGAGAAAATATCACTGGACCATACATTTGAAGGGTTTATCTTATCCCAACTCCTTTCCTCTCTCTCTGTCTCCTGGTTGCTTTGAGCTAAATAGTTTTTCTCTTCCACACCTTTCCACCACGACGTTGTGCTTTACCATAGTACTAAAAGCAATGAAGCTAGCTGAACGTAATCGGAGCTTCTGAAGCCAAGCTTCAGTAAACCTTTCCTCTTCCAAGTCGTTTTCCTCAGATATTTTGGTCACAGAAATGTAAAATTGCCTAATACAAATAGCATATGGAAAATATGTGTACTCATTTTGACCTAGGTTTAGAAAAAAATTGGGGTTACCTATTATTTTTCAGTATAAATGCAAAATTGGCCAATTAATAAAATATTATTTAAAATATTTTTGTCTTGAATAAATGCTTGAATCACCACTGATTAGGAGTATAAGTAAAACTTTTAAAAATATATTAAATTTTAAAATCTGATTTGTGCTCCATTGTGCTGGTGCTGTTGCTGGGAGCCCACAAAAGTAATACTGTGTTTAAAAGGTCAAGCTGTAAGAAGCTCTCCATGAGTAAAGTGTCATCATGCATGTAAAGCAAATGTTAGAAATGAGAAATACAAAGTAAAATAACTAATAATGTGGAGAGCATGTATACATTAATTCATATTAAAATTATTGAAACAAAATTCCAAGTTATATTGACATAAACTTTACTGTATCCCATTTTGCTTTTCATAAAAATAAATTAGCATATTTTAGTTCCTGTTGGTTTAGTTAAGAAAATTTAAAATATTGTATAAATGATAGAATTATCAGTGAAAAATATAGTAATGTTACCATGGAAGAACTTAACCCAATAATGAATTTAGAAACACACTAAATTGTTCCTTTTTCTACTATGCTCTTTAAAATAAAAAAATTAAAAAAATAAATTCAAATAGGAATATAATTATATTAGCAAAGGAAGAAGGTTCAGTGAGCTCAGAAAGAGTTTGAACACTATTCATTTATTCATTTCTTTGAAAAATAATTACTAATTGCTCTCCAGTTGTCAAATACAGTGCTAGTTTCCATGGTAAATTACAAGATAAGGCAAAACTTCTACACTTAGGGATATATTCTTAGTATGTAGAAAAAATGGATTATAGAAATTATACTTTAAATAATATTGATTGATACAAAAAATGTGAACACTAGTTTCAGCACCAACTTGGAGCCTAAAGTGTGGAATTCAGGTAGTGGTGGAAATGGTGTTGGAACAAACTGTCATTCAAAGTTACACGGATGATAGTATTATGAGTTTCTTCTGCAGAAGTCTATGACTGGTTGTCAGGAAAAGTAAAGGACATAAGCACAAAAGGGCTGCTCCAGAGGTACTGTTGTGATTTTGGTGAATAAAGTGAAAAATGAAAGCTATTGAAGAAGCAAGAACCATTTCAATTCACTCTTTTAGTATCATCTCAACAGATAATCTAATAATTCCTAATATTTCCACAGGAAAATTTTGTTTATTCTAAGAACAATTTATGATGATAGGAGATAAATATGTTTAAGATTTTTCTGAGTTTGATTTGTCATTTATGGTAAAACATGGCAAAACCTTCAGATTTTTTTTCCCTGTGATCCATTTCTGAACAAGAAAATGGCAAAGGTGTTGGTATTCATAAAAGTACTGGAAAAACAATATGCAAAAATGTAGTGGCTTCACTTGATTTTATTTGTTTGTTTTTTTTTTGTTTGTTTGTTTTTTCTCTGGTACCGGGAACCGAACTCACGACCTTGCGCTTGCCAGGCAGGCGCTTTTGCCGCTGAGCTAAATCCCCAGCCCCCACTTGATTTTAATTATAAGGAAACTTATCTTTGACATTTTTAAGTAAAAAAGGCAAAAAATATTGACAGATAAAATGCTCATCTACTTCTTTGTTTTACATAAGAGGTTTTATACGTATGAGTACAAGTATTTATTCATTCTACCATTTTGAGTAAGTACAATGACAAACCTAATTTCCTGACTGAGAAAATCAATTGATTTCAATGAAAGTAATTCTAGTTGAATATGTAGAAATCTGGCAATTTATATAATGTATACAGCTTTAATCCAAGTAAATGGTAGCTTTTCAAGTGTTTTTAAACATTAAATCTTTTGGATGGCCCATCACTGATTTTTGTACAAAGTGACAGCAAGATTTTTTCTAAATGTTATGATAACAAAACTTTCTAAAATAAAAAATAGACTAAGTGTCTTTAATTCCACAGTCAGAAGAATGGCTATTTGGTAAAAATGATTTTATGATTAGAAGTAATTCATACTTCATGAAATTTAATAACCAAATGTACAGTACTTAGAACAGCATCTCCAGTCCCTTTTCTTTAAAAAAAAAAAATAGATCAAGCGACAGTGATAGACTAAGATGAAAGACATAAAACATATTTTTGAACTATAAAGAGAGAGGATTCCTGTGTTAGTTTCCACTGGACTATGTGCTTCCCGAGTGTCATCTGAGACAAACATAACTTCTTCCACTATACTGTATCATCATCATTGTCATCCAAAGGCAGTCAGAACCTACAAAAGTATAAATTCCTGCTCAAAAGAAAGTCAGCCACACCGGAAAGTTGACTCATAGTTTTTGGTTTCTGAAATACCCTTTGATGAAATAATTAACCAGCCAGTACGTCAAGTGAATATTTATTGGAAACTAGGGTAATGGCTATCAATCTTCTGTTTCTTATTTCTGAAGTGTAGATAAATAATTATAGATAAATAAAACACTCAACGAGTGTTTCCTACAGTTAATGAGAGAAGCACATTATGCAGTATTTTTTAGGAAATTATTGAGAAAAACATTTGAATTATCTTTTCCCTCAACATGTACTTTGGGGATGAAAGGTATAAAAATGAACTTTTCAGGGGATCCAGAATCAAAAACAAAACAAAACATACAAACTCGTCCCTTTCACGCAATAGAATTTAGTCTAGCGATTCTTCAGGAAAAGAAAGTGTACTCAGTCTGCACAGTTTAAGAGCAGCATCTTTCCCCTGAGGAGCCTTCCTAATTTCAGTGCAAAGATCACGTTGCCCTAGGACTTCCCGCACGACTTCATGATTTTGTTTGTGTATTGCTTTACTATTCTGCAAATCTTGAGCAAAGGGAGGATTGTTTGGAGTTCTGTCTTCAAATGCAGTGCTGTGGACAGTGGGATTTTAATCAATGCTTGAGGAGGGAACACAGGAAAGAACTCATAAAGGATATTGGTGTTCCGATTCAGTCAAAACAATGTTGTGACTAACACAGTGGCTTGAAATATAAGAAAATTCTTGTTTTGAAATTATTTGAATATCTAGTCTACATTAGTCCTTAATTTAAATTTGAAAATATAACTGAAATATGTATTGCCTGTGACCTTATTACAATGTCAACGTTTAACTTTTATCAGACAATGTCTCATAAGAAGTGAGAATGAACACATTGCTTTACAGTTAAACACTGTCTATTAATGTCCACACAATCGTTCAAATTTCACACATATAAATGCTTTAAATTCACATGTCTAATAGATGTATTTTTTTAAATTTTGCGAAAGCAAAGATATCCTAAAGAGGACCTACTGCCATAAAAGTGTGAACTATAAAAAGTAATAAAGTAATCTTCATCACTATTAAACACTTCTTTAAAGATATGACTGCGTAAGGAAAATGACAAGTCAAAAACTAAAATGATTGGACAACATGTATTTGATGACACATTTGCATCCAAAATGTGTAAAAAACTTCACAGGTCAAGCAGATAAACAATAATAAAATAGGCAAAATATTTGGACAGTTATCTTTGTGAGGGAAGATACGCAAATGGATAAAAAGCATTTGAAAAGATGCCCAACACACCCAAATAAAAATCATAAAAGTTATTATAAACAGACAGACTTTTAAAAATGATAATACACAGTGATGGTCAAAATTTGGAGCAACGAGAAATCTTATACATTGCATTTGAAAATGCAAAATTGAAGCTCAGCATGGTAGTGCACTCCTGTGACCCCAGGACTTGGGAGGTTGAGGCAGGAGGACTGCCAAGAGTTGAAGGCCAGCCACTACGCTACACAGTTAGTTTACAACCAATGCATAACAAGACTCTATCTCAAAAAAATTTCAAAATTGGAAAACCTTTTGGCAATTTCTTGTAAAGATGAAACACGTAACTATGACCATTCCCTCCCACCACTAAATAATTTATCTAAGAGGAATAAAAAAGTATGCTTTCATACAAAAAACCTGAGTGCAAACATTCTTATCAGATATATTCTTAGTATAAAAAACTAAAGAGAGAAAAAGAAAAAAAGCTGATGTAAGTCAAATATCTACCAACTGGCGGACAGAGATGTGCAAGTTGTGGAGTTTCCATTCAAGTGGATATTATACAGCTGTGAAAAGGATTGAACTGTTAATAAGCAAAGGGGCACTGATATCTCAAAAGCATGTTAAGTGGAACTACCCAAATGCCCATCAACTGAGGAATAGATAAATAGATGTCATATTTTTATACAATGGAATATTATTCAGCTATAAAGAAATATAAACTTGAGGCTTTTATAGGTAAATGGACAAAACTAGAGACCATATACATAAGTGAAATAAATCAGATATGCATGTGTAAACATTGTATTGTCTCCTTAGTGTAAGAAACTGAAAGAGTAAATAATATCCAAAAGGTACAACAGATATAGTGAAAGGGAAAGAAACTGCTCAAAAGGAAAGAACAACTGGAATGGGAGAAAGGAGAAAAGAAGGAAGGGGGAAATATATATATATATATATATATATATATATATATATGATAGCTAAGATAATATAGTGCTTATATTGTTTGATCAATTTTGCTGCCTATATCTGGTAATCTGAGCAATTACTTTGAAGATAACAATATGCAATATGATAACCATTGCTAATTTCCTATCATCTTGTTTTGGACTTCTGTATCATTTTTATTGTTTTTTATTCACATAAAATTAAAAAGTAAAAAATGCTATACATTACATGATTCCTTTGGTAAATATTTAGCAAGATAGAATTTATAAGGATAGAGAATAGTGCTTGCCAGTCAAGTTTAGGATGAAACAGGGGATTAACTACAAAGAGACACAAGAGAATGTGAGAATAGTGAATGTATTATTTACCCCCCTTACGATTACGTTTATACAAGTGCATACACTTCTAAAGCTACATCGAAGGACAGATGTGACATGTCAGTCATACTATACCTTCATAAAGATGACACACTTGATCAATTTAAGAGTTTACTCAACAACTTGATGAGGTACCTATCACCCTTCCCTGATATTTCTTACCTTGCTCTATGTTTTATTTGTTCCAGAGGACATATGTTTATATTATTTATTATAACTTTATAATTTACTATGTTCTGCTAGAATAGAACTTCCACCAAGAGTGTATAGAAGTGTGTCACCCACACGCCCTGTTCAGGTCTGCATCACCCATTACTCTCAGCTCCACAAGTGAAGAAGGCAGACCCCACACATAAGTCTTCCACTAGATTTCCACAGGCACAAATTGCCACCTAGTTGTATGTCACATTTCCTTCCTGAGGAAGGTGCATGCTCATTGTCTCTTCCTAGAGAAGTAATATATGCCCCGTGAACTAAATATGGTTTATGGGCTGATTACAGAGGACATTGAAGATAAAAATTGCTAATAGTCATAATGAAGGAAGGGTGAGGGATGCAGAGAAGGAGGAAAGCAGAAGGGGCAGAAAGAAAATATGTAGCAAAGAATTAATATTATACAGAAAACCTAAAATATTTACAATCTGTGCTCAGAGCAAAACATTGCCAAGCTCTGGACTGGCAATATAGAGTTGTAACAGTCTCACCCACTTATTTCTAGGGACTGAACGAAACAAAGCAGGCAGCAAACATTCCACTTACATCAAGTATCTAGAATCATCAGGTTCATAAAAAGATAAAGTGGAATGGTGCATGCTCCAGGGTGGGGGAAGAGGGGAGAATGAAGAGTTTTTCTTTAATGAGTGCAGAGTTTCAGTTTTAGAAGATGGAAAAAATTCTGGAGATGGTGGTGATGGTTGTGGTTGCCCAACCATGACAATGTGCACAATGTGAGTGGATTGTATGGTTAAGATGTTTGAGGTACTAATTTTTATACGATATGTATTTAGCTACCAAAAAATGAGAAAAGTAATTGTTCAAAGCAGAATTGGTATGACAATAAACAGAATAAGAACAAAATCATGTGATTTTAAACAGCCCCATATTTTTTAAAACTTTACAAAGAAGCATCAGGTAGCATGATATCTGATAATGGTCTTTAGGGGAAATTGCTTATTAGTGACTTAAAGGGAACCATGACATCTATTGAATTACTAGCATTATATCCTCTTGCACCTGGATTTTCCTCGGAGGTCACCCTTCTAAACATTATCCAGAGTTGACCCTGCTGAGTTTCTGAGCTATGATGAGCTCATAGCCTAAGGTGGTGTATTTTTTAAGACTGCACTGCAGTAAGAACAAATCTGTCACAGATGAAAATGCAGGAGTATATTTATGTCTTCATTTAATCCATTCATTGCTTTTTTATGAACCTAAAGTTCTCAAGGGAGTCACACAAATTCACATAATGTTCCTATGTGTTACAATTTGTATTTTGATCTCTGCTTTAGCTGACAGACTTTTTAATAATAACCAGAATACTCCCTCATGAATACACATGTGTAGACATTACAAAGAATAAAAATTAGTTCGGTAAGTCAAGTTAAAGTCCACATTTAATTATTCTGAAATTTTTATTTCACCTGTTCCCATTTTCAGTTAAAAATGAAATTTCAAGTTTGCCTTTGTATCAGCTGCAACATATTTATGGGTTGTTTTGTAGTGTGTAACTACTGAGATGCTCCCTTGGACCCGTGTGGCCACTTCTTCACAGGTATGAAGAAAGCTAAAGATTTTTTAACGATTTAAAATCTACGCATTGAAATATTTATAATATATAGATCACTGAAACTTTGAAAATGAAAACACCATGCACTAGATAAGAATGATTTCTGTAAGATTAGAATGGAATAATTCCCTGTCTTTTTCTAGAGCCAGCAAGTGGACAACATAATACAAATAAAGCTTCTAGGGGTGTTTGCAAACAAATATATAGGACATCACATCTAGATTACTTCTAAATTATAAAACCTTTCATTTTAAAATATTTCCAGATAATAAAAATATTGTGTTACAATTGAAATACTTAGTTTAACTCTCTTGAAATTTATGCACTGGGGATAATCAGTTTAACAGTTTGAGCTTGTACTAAACTGCATAAATAATTAGAACCCACCTGCTAAGTGGCAGCGTCTTAACAGATTTACCAACCTGGAAGTGAAGACTCTGCTGCACACACCCTTGTCTACTGTCACGGTGCTCACACTCTGTGCCAGGTCTCGTGGAGCGGTGGTGCCTCTAGACTGCCCAATCACCAGTTCTGGCCAGGTTTGGACCTCTGTGCTCTGGAAAGTCATCTTGGGGTCACTGCACCCAGGGACTGTTCACCCCAGGCCCGGTGGTTTAATACTGTTTTCTAGTTGAGTCTTTTGGAGGAAGTTCTACAGCAGCACTGGGGACCCTACTACTCTTTCTTTACTACTTAGGCGTCTTCTGTGGGCCTGGGACTTATGGCCAAAGAGCACTGTGGATGACAGCAGGGAGGAGAAGACTGAGTCAGAAAAATTCCCATGCAAACTTATGCTGTGTTCTAAATGATTACTATACCAGTATGCCCGTCAGACACACTATGAGTAGGTTCTGCCCTCTGCTTTATCTTTCTGAAATGCAGCAGGAATCATATTTTACTCTTGTTTTATTTCCCAGTGTTTTAGCATAATACCTGGCAATTTTTGTCATATGAAAAATATGGCTTATTTTACTGTAGTAACAAACAAATGAAAGGTTAACTCTTGGTTTCTGTACCATCTCTTCTACTTTGCGCTGTCATTTTTTCTCTTTGTGTCTGCTGTGGTCTCAGGGATTGAAACTCAAACCTTCACGCTATGTAACATCCCCAACCAACTCTTTTAAAAATTATTTCAGGGGCTGGGGATTTAGCTCAGCAGCAAAGCGCCTGCCTGGCAAGCACAAGGTCGTGAGTTCGGTTCCCGGTACCGGAGAAAAAACCAAAAAAAAAAAAAAATTATTTCAGATAGGATTCATCTAAATTGATGTTACTGTGTTCAAAGTTCTAGCCTCCTGCCTTAGCCTCCTAAAGGCCTGGGTTTACAGGCATCCACCACATTGGTTTTTTTTTTTTTTTTCTTGCTCGCTTGTTTGCCTTACTGCTTCTTAAATATTTTAAGCTCTAATTGTTATCTTAATTTGAGTATTCTCTACTGTGTGTCTTCCTACTCATTTAGGTTTGGAAAGTTCATTCTACTTACTTTTTCACCTCCTATAAGATATCATTAACCAAACCCATTATTGTAGTTTCCATTTGAATCCATGTATTATACTTTCCACTTGAATCCTTCTTTCCCTTCCTTCCTTCCTTCCTTCCTTCCTTCCTTCCTTCCTTCCTTCCTTCCTTCCTTCCTTCCTTCCTTTTCTTCCTTCCTTCCTTCCTTTCCTTCCTTCTTTCCTTTATTTGATTATCCTCACAGGCATCAAATTGCTTTTGACTGCTCTTGGCATTATGTAGTGTTCTATGTCCTTGATGCACTGAAACAAAGTCAATAAAGTTCTTGGGGAGCTCACAGTTTATTTCCAGAAATAAGAATTCTATAAGCAAAGAAAAGATGATATAATTTCAAGTTCTAGGTAGAAAAATAAAGAAAAGATATGAAAATTAATTTGAAACTATTAATAAAGCATTGATTATTTAAGTTTATTTCTCCTAAGCTTAATAATCCTGAGAAATAAATCTTTGCACAAATAAAAGGATAAATTCAGAGATATGCTGGGAAAATATTCAAAAAGCAAAGATTTATAATCTGGCAAAAATGTAACATGTTGAAGCAAAAGAAGTGCAATGTAATATAGGAATGTATACAATTCTGAAAAGTATCTAAGCCAGATTATTTAGGGTGTTATATTATTTACTCATTTTATTTGGTAGGAAGTCTATCAAAGTTTTAGAAAATGAGAATAAATTGGTTTCATCTATAAAATGTCTTAACGCCAGTGTGTGCTGACTAATATTTAGCAGGTTATTGAAAAGTTAAAGGGTCTTTTGCTACTATCTGTGGTATAAATACACAAACCAAAGCTGAATGTTATTACTATATCACTGAGCACAAAATTAGGAAGAGATACATGCAGTGACCTCCAGCTGTAAGGGTAAATGAGGACTGCCTCCTGGTCTTTTTCCTTTCACTATCTCTTTAGATATAGTCTTCACCCTAATGTGTCGCTACAGGCTATGCCATAGCCCTGGTGTACTCCTTTGTTCTGACACTCATTTGGTAGATATACTTTTTGCAGTACAGTAGCCTCATGCAGTAATTAGTCCTTGAACAATTTGAAATATGGCTAACACAGCTGAAGAAACCATGCTTTAGTTTTGTTTAATTTTAATTATTTAAAAGTATAAATGAAATTTGCCTCATTTCTTTTTTTTTTTCCTCATTTCTTGAAAAAATTCAAATAGGTACGAATCACCTTGCTATGTAAATGTTTTTCAATGATAAGGTGCATGAAATCTAAATATAGATCAAGTATTTACAGTAAAAACATAGAGTCTGAATCAATATTTGTTGTAAAAAAAACCACCAAACTGAATATTCAACATTGCCTACTACTAAAAGAAAGCATAGTATATAATGATTACCAATATTTTTTTAAAAAGTTAACCTCATGTTGTAATATGAAGTCATATGTTAGCTTTGATTATACTGAATTAAATATAATGTGAGAAGGTATCCAATTCTGGGAGAAAAATATAACTTTACCAGTTTGCCTTTACTTTTTAGATAGGTAGCCATTAAATACATATGATTACATGTATGAGATTCAGTGTATTTCTATTAGACAATGCTGATCTTAATTCTTGGTACATAATGTATGGTCCACAGAATGGCATTAACATTACCTGTAAGATTTTCAGATGTGCAGATTCACAGGCTCCATCCTTGACCTAGTAAATACAAACTTTATGTCAGTTTTTTGGCGGGGAGGAACCAGGAATTGAACTCACGACCTTATGCTTGCCAGGTAGGCACTGAGCCACTGAGCTGTATCCCTGGCCCCAATGTGAGGTTCTTTAACTTGTTCTGATGCATGATAAATCTAGAATAGTGTGGATCTAGACAACTACACAAGATTGGCTTTTGCAGTGTTCCACTTTAATGTTACAATTCTCACTAATATTCTTTCTAAAAATATATTCAACCTTATTTAAAACTGTAAATGGTACAAGTTAATATTGACATAATTTGCAAACTTTTTTTGTAACTAGACACACATGATTTTTCATTTTACCTGCACAACTCCCTCTTGTACATCTGTTTATGCAATCATTAAAGAATATCTTACTGTTCTCTAAGCACATTTTTCTATTTTCTACTTCTGTTTTTATGTCTTTCTCTTCCTGGTTCACATAGATACACATTTCTTAGTAGATAAGTTATAGAGGATAACTAAATAAGAAAAAGAAGATGACTACAGTTCTTTTCATGTATTGGAAAATTAAATGATATGGTTTAAATCTAAAATACCTCTCTGTTTTATGTGTTTGGAGATTATTGAATCCTGGGATTTTATCATGATCAGAGAAGAAGAGTAGTAGAGTGCATTCTTGACCCCAGCTACTCTTTTCTCTTTGCTTCTTGACTGCTGTAGGATGAGCAGGCATTGTCTTCCATCCCCTCTTCCATGCCATTTCTGCCCGGGGCTGGCCACTGGACTGAATCCTCAAAATCTATGAGGCAGAGTAAACCTCCCCCTTTTAATTCATACGTATCAGATATTGTGCCCTGGTAATAGAAAGGGGACTAATACAAATGTTGGTACCAGGATGTAACTTCCTGACCATGAGTTTTAGAAGCCTTCAGAAGTTGATAGAGGGATGAGTTTGGAAAGACTTGGTGATATTGGGTTAGAGTAATCAGAGTTGATGGTCCATTCTGACTAGGAACTCTGGTCACTGTAAAGAGAGTTTGATGGGTGATTTTTGTCAGCATTCAGAAGTTCAGAATGCTAACAAGAATTGGAACAGGCTCAGAAGGTTTCAGTTGGAAACAAGGACACCTTGGCAGCTGGACTATCAGTCATGTGTGTTATATCCTGATAGAAAATTCATCTGCATTTTACCCAGATGCTGAGAATCTGCAGAAGATGGAAATTAAGGGCAGTGGTCTAGCTAAGTTTCCAGAGGAAATGTCATGGCAGCCCAATATTCAATCTGTGACATGGGTAATGTCTGCTTTTAGTCAGATCTACAGTGAAAACCAGGAGAAAAAAAACAAAGAAGAATGACTTGAAAAGTTGGCATTTTCATCAGAAAAGAATCACCTACAAAGTCAGCACAAAGGATAGTGTAGTTTATAAAAAGATTAGCATTACAATAAAGCCCAGTACTTTGCATCAGAACAGTAGGAAAGATGATTTGAAGACATTTCAGGAATTGGGTAGACTCAAGGACAGCTGCTCATTTGGGGCCAGCAAAGGAAGTATTTCCCTGAGTTTAGCAGCAAAGACAATCAGAGTCCACTACAACCATGGCTGATGTAGAGCCAGCTACTGGTCCCACTTGTGGCAGGCCTTGATAACATAAACATGTTGCTTTTTTAGGCATGTAGAATACAAAGTTTGTAGGGTCACAAAGCTTCTACCCAGATCTCAGAAAAAGGCCTGGGAAACTTAAGACTGCATGCCTTAAACAGCAGTTCATAAAGCTTTGAGAGCAAAGCTAAACACTCAGTGGGGCTGCAGGAAGTTGGAGGTGCCCGAAAGATAGAACATTTGCTAAAAAAAAGTAGTAGGCAGTGAATTAAGCCAGCTCAAGAGAGAGGGCCTTGTGGGCTCAACTGGCAAGGCCACAGAATGAGGCTGCCCAGTCCCTTTGGAACTCTTCTTCACAACTGGCCCCAAGTGCTGGACATGGAGTTACAGAATTTAATGTTTGCCCTGCAGGGTTTCACTCTTGATTTGTTCCCATTTTTTGTGTGTTCCCTATTTCTCCCCATTAGAATGGAAAGAGCCATTGTATGTTGGAAGTATTTATCTGAGCCATTGTATGTTGGAAGTATTTAACTTTTGCTCTGATTTTTCACAGGAATTCACAGCTTAGAGTTTGCCTTGAGTCTCAGAGAAGATTGTGGGCTTGTACTTTTTAGCAACAATGGACTGTGAAGTCTTTGTTTTCTCTTTCAGATAAACTAAATGCACTCTTCATAATGAAATGGACATGAGCCTTTTGGAGGAAGAGGCAGAAGGTTATGGTTTGTATCTAAAATGTCTCATGTTTTTGGAAGCTAACTGAATCATTGGGGGTGTTATACCTGTCAGTGGATTCACCTGTTGATTTCAGTATTTCAGTGTGATATTAGCAGGTGAGGTTTGGTTTGAAATAGGTTACTGAGAGGATGAACTGAAAGAATACATTCTTGTCTCTGGCTTTTCCTTTCTTTCTCCTTCCTGACTGTCATGGGATGAGCAAGTGTCCTCTATCATGACCTTCTCCCGTGCTGTTTCCTCCTGGAAGTCAACAAACCATGGATAGAATCTTCTGTAAACCTTAGCTGCTTTAAATTGTGAATACTAAGTATTGAGCAGGAGAAAAGGGACTAATACAATCATTCCCGAGGTGTCTTTCTGGGACACTATGCAACTATTTGACTACTATTACCTAATAATTATGGCTGGACCATCTGAGATTCTATATAAATTTGCTTATTTATAACCACAAAACCTGCCCATGATTTCTATTTGATGAGAAGACAACCTGAAATGCTATACTTTACTTTCATGAAGAACATTAACTTTTTATCTCTGGTCTTTTCGGTGTCCCTCATGGAATTCTGTTTGGTGATTTTGCTAGAATGAGAGTAGCTGAGGCTCTAGTGTATTATGCACACCATTTAGGCTTTGAAGAATAAGTTAAGACTGGGTAGATAAAGAGAGATAAATTTCTATGCCATACTCATCCAAAATTTAGCTTCTACAATGCCAAGCTGCAGGAATGGAGGGGAAGGCATGTAGGAGAAGTACTGTATCCCTCTCTGTGGTGGGTACTGTCCAACTTGACTGGTAGCAGTGGGTACCAGCCATACTGTTTTCATTACCTGCCTGAAATGGAGCTTCTACAACTTGAAGCTCTTTCAGGGGAGGGTAATGGGAGGAAGTATAGGTGATCACTCAAGTACCAGAGATCATCGCAGTTCTTACCCAGATTTAGGAGATTTCCTTCAATATTTCTTCAGAGTTGTGTCCCTGAATGTCCTTAGAACAATTTCAAAGACTTTAAATATTTGTTGTGTTTTTGAAGTAATTTTTACAAGCTGTGATTATTTTGATTAAGATTTCTCTTAATCACAGATCTTTCATCCTTCTGGAAATTAATCTCCAACTTTGAATTAAAATCTTATTATTCTTACATTTTTAAAAAAAAATGTCTTCTCACCAAGCATGGTAGTGCACGCCTGTAATCTCAGCACTTGGGAGGCTGAGGCAGGAGGATCGTTGCAAATTCGAGGCCAGCCTGGGCTACAAAGTGAGCTCAAGGCCAGCCTGAACTGCATAGTGAGACCCTGTCTCAAAAAGAAAAAAAATAAATAAAAAAATGTCTTCTCTGTTGGCTTATGGAAAATTCCATTTCATCAATGGCCTAGGGAAATACTTAACTATTCTACTGATTTCCTCATTAATAATTCAAATAAATGCACTGGCATATGTTTATTCTACTTACGTAAAAGACTCATGACAGAAATATGCTGACATATTCCCGGGTCCGCCATGTAAACTTTCCTTGTAGAGAGTGTCTTCCTGGTTCCATTACTGAACTAAACATTTCTTGACATCTATTCCATTACCTCATTCCTAATGTCACTGATTTCATCACCCAGTATTATACCTACCCATTCAGTTACCTTTCTTTGAATACAGTGCGATGTTAGAGATAACCCTTTGTTCATGATGCTTTATTTACTTATTTAATCCAAATTTCCTATTTTTGTTGTATTTCATGTATATCACCATATGTGCCCTTCTCATGAAACAAAATAATACAAGAAAGAACTATAAACAAATAATACTAAATTCCACTGCATTAGCACATACCCTCTCTAGGATTTATTTTTCTCATCTCTGAAATGAAAGAGGTTAGCTAAGTCAGGTATCACACTCTGCTCATCTCTCACTTTGCTAGTTTTCCTAGATTGCTTGGGTTAAAGAAAGGTATCTTTTAAAAATCTGAATATATATCCCATTTTTTCTGGCAATTAAAAAGGAAAAAATTGAAAAAGAAAACCTTTCAGTCAGTGACAAATATGTACAAACATAAATGGTACACAAAAACAGACACATCCGGGGTATTGTGTACTCTAACGCGAACTGCACTTTTCAACACGCAACATTGTCTCTTAGACAAATGCTGCTTCAGTAGCTGGTCCTGCTGCTTACTTATTCTGAGTATGGGGTCGCGCTTTCAACCGCCTAGACAATGTTCTCAAACATCCAACTGGAACTGTACTAGAAGAAGGAAGTGAAAAAATATGACACAAACTGCACCTTCAGCGTGTGGCTCAGAGACCGTGGAGGAAGCATGACTCTAGAAATGTGGGGAATTCTTCTCCTACTGATAAATGCGTATGACCCTCTTCACACTTTCTACTTTATTTCTGAATAGCATGAATACTCTTTCCACAAATAATCATCCATGAGGCATACTTTTATTTAATATGTGTCATATACTATTTACTGTAAAAATTGGAACACGTTGAATGAGCGCCTGTTCATTCCCCGCATCCAGCATGTGGTCATTCTTTTCCTAATTATATCAAGCTCTTACTATGCATATGGCAGTCTGCGAGGCATTAGCATAACCTCAGCATGTTTATGGTATCCACCTGCAAGGAAATCAATTTTTTACAGAGTAGATCTGGTCCTTTGAAAGACAAACATTTCTGGTTCCATGTTAATACACTTTTAACTAGCATGACATAATAGCTGGAGCTCTACCAGAGCCATCTTCTGGAAAAGACCTTTTGGAGAGTTGTCCATTTCGAATTTCATGCACAGCTTTTAAGTCATTTGGTTTTACTTTAAATTAATTATATTTGAATCTTCATTAAAATTAAATTTCTAAAAGTGTTGAGTTCCATGGTTTTTTAAAACTATGACAAGCTACATATTGATGGGTTTGATAAACTGTTTTAATTCAGGGGCTTCATGCAAAACTAATACTTTTATGTTTTGTTATAATTACAGTAATGCATAAAACCATTCTACAGGTAAGCAGTGAAAATGTTTTGAGATGTCAGCCTATGTATTTTACCCATGATGCCTTCATTTCTTTGGTCCCTCAAATCAGCAGTGGCTAATTTGGGCACATTCCCTCACGGGAAGGCTATGACAAAATAGAAAAAAGCCTGCCTGATTCTCTGTGTCTGTTTCCAAGATCAGATACATACGGGGACAAAAGCAAACCCCATGAAGAATAAAGTGTCCAGGTGCCCAAAAGACAGAAGAGAAAGATCACTGGTGAGTAGTGATTAAAATTAATTCAGTGTTTAGAATAATGAAGAACACGAGTGTCCCCTTCATTAGGTTGCATTAGTTCAACTTTATCTTGAGCTGCAGGAAGGAAACCCATTTAAATCCTAATTTTTAACTGTAGGATAAGCTATAAATCCAAATTTAAAAATATTAGTAACTAGCTTCAAAATTTTTTTAAATAAAGGTGTGCAAGAAAAACCTTTATGTGTCATACATTTAAAATAGTTGGGATTGATTTTTTTTATTGGCTGAGAACTTGCCACGTTAATTTTGATTCTAGAGGAAAACATCAGGGAAGATAATTTTGAAAAATACTGTGGAGAGAAATGTTTGCTACTTTGCCAAAATCACTTTGTCTAGACAAAGAAGAAGATGGGATTCATGTGAAGGGAAATGAGAAGCAATGGGCATTTAAAACTAGATTGTTCCCCGCAGAGGGGCGGCATGCCTGGAAAACAAGGAAACACTGACAGGGAAGAAAGCCTTTGTGATTCTTAAGTGTGACAAGAGGTAGTCTGTCACGGATGTCTTGGTCTTCTGGCACGTTCATAAAATGCTCACTGCACTCCAAGATCCCTCTGTTTGGCACAGATAGGACAGGCAGAGAACACAGACAGAAAAGACATTTTGGTCCATAGCTGCGTGGTGGGGTCTCAAAAAGACCATTTTACCTGGAAAGCTGAGCATCACAAATTCTCCTTTCCTTAGCTTCACTTTCTGTTTTATCCTTTTCACTTTCAGTAGAAATTTTATGGAAAGGACAAAAGTAAATTCCCTAGAAGCTAAGTAAAGTGAAGTCTCAAGATAAGATAGAATTACCCAGAGCAGCATAAAATTATGCCTCTGTACATCTGAATTTAAGGATGCTGCACTTTAGGCAAGCATTGCTTCATGCTTCTTATCTTTCTCTTCTTCATAAAAATATGCTCTGGTTCATTCTAAGAGTACAAGTGTGCATTCATAATTTTGATAGAAAATTAATTATATGCTATATTGTAAATAGGAACTGGAAAAGGAAAAAGCCACAAATCACAGCACAACATGAAACTAAAACAAATAAAACACAAATACAGAGGCTTGACAGCAATTGTTTTCCTTCTGTCGTCCAGCAGACAGATGATGCTCTGAAGGGTATTTCTCAGGTATTACACAGGTTTCATTAATTATCTTCATAAACTGCTCCAACTCCTTTCTATTGACCGCCCGAAACCTTTGTGTTTCAGTAGTACTTAGATGGTTTGAGTAGGTAGTCTCATCATCTAGAGATTAGGAAAATGTTTAATCGCACTGGTCTAAGGGTGCAGCACTATGCCAGGTAGTTTGGAACTAGCAAGGATAGCTCACGGGGCTTGCTCAAAATAAATGTACTTCTAATTTCTTAGTCATAATTAATACATATGTATCTTCTATTATGAAATAACAAATATCACTGCAGTGATGTATGTTGCTTGAATTCTGTGACGCTTGTGAAAGATGAATAATGGCTATGCTAGTCAAATTTATGGGATGTAGTATATAAAGTAATCATGTAATTTTTCTTTTCCCTTAGCCAATTTTCTCAGCATAATTTATTAGAATTCAGTCATTTTACATTGGTTTATGACATCTCTTTCTTTGTTGCAGATTGCTTTTGTATGTATGGTTTCCATTTATATGATGGAGAGTCTATTCTATTTCATTATTTTCATTTACACAAACTCAATGTTACTTTCACCATTGCTGTTCTAGTATTTGTTTTAGTATCTACTCTTTTTCACTATTGAAAGTATTTAGGCTTCTTAAAACATTAATTTTAAGCATCTTTATATATTATTCTATATGTATATACAGTTGACATAAAATATTTCTTTTAGGTTCTTCTGAATATTAAATATCTGCAACAACTTTAATTGCATTAGCTCTGCAGGAATAGCAAAGCAATGTATACAATGAATGAAAATGTAAAAGTGCAAAATGCCTTTCCATCTGTAGGAAACTTACGGACACTAATATTTGTGTGTGTGTGTGGTCAACAAACTACCATTTTATAATGTATTGTTACAAAATGCTTAATTTTTGTGAACCCATACAGTTATTAACATTCAGCTTGTTACCGGGATATTAATACATGGTTCATCAAGTCACTCAGCCACAGGAAGAGTGTCCAGATGGAAACCTGATGCTCCACTTGACGGCAATAAGCTCAACACACATCTAGTGGTAGAAGCTGCCACGATATAAGGAACTGTTTGCAGCAGGTGGAATGACTGTACCTGCCTTAGGGTAGAGGCTTAGTTGTCAGGTGGATGTTTATGAGAATAGATTTTTGACATAAGCTTCAAAAAATAGAAACTATGTGTTTATTCTCTAGTTGTAATGCCCACAGAAGGAATTCACAATTTTACATCAAACGTATTTGATCTTTAGTACCAAATCCCAGAAATAACCTTTGAGTAATTCTGGATCACACATAGGCAAGTTAAGGGATGCTTTTTTGGAGGTGTTTTAAATGATTGATAAATTCAGTCAAAATAATTGAATTAACTGACATGGCTTTTATTTTAACCCGTATGTAAACATTAGAGTTTTCATAAATAAAGATAATAATTAGATTAAGGCAATAAAATTTCACTAATGGGTCTACAGGGTAGATTCAATTCTTACTTTGCACAGTCATTTTGTTTAATAAATCTTTCCCTCTAACAATGAACTATAGATTCCTACTTTTCATTTTAATTATAACTACAATTGTTTCAAACAGTAACATAATGTTCAATAGATAATAGTAAAGAACCTGACGTTAGTGCATTGCATCCTTTCCCATCATTGCATTAGAAATCCACTCTATCCAGGTTCTAAACTAAGTGATACCCATACTGCTTCTTTAGTTAACTGGTCACCTAGCAATAAATAGAACCATAAAGATATAACTGCCATATCATGATGTATATAGTTAAAGCTTAAAAGCAATGCTAAAGGAAAGACTTTAAAGAAGGCTTAGAAAAGATAAAAAGGTCATAATCATTCTCTTCTTCCAGCCATTTAAAATTGTAAGTAATAATGCAAACAATATATTTTTAAAACTAGCACAGTGTGAAACACATTGCCTATTCAGTACACACCACTTACCACTGCTTACTGAGGACCTGCACTCAGGAGAGTTAGGCTTCTTATCCAAGTGAATCAGCTGGCAAGCGATGCACTCAGAACTGTAGATCTATTTCTAATTGTGAGAAAAATAATAAAGTAAATAACTGTACGCATTTCTAACACCGCATAAAGTGAAATAGTCCTCTCCTTCACCAGCTTCACTTTACTTGACTTCTGTTATCTGCAGCCAACTGCATTCTAGAAATATCAAAGGAAAACTCTCACAAATAACCAGGCATAAGTTTTAAATAATTTTATAGTATATTCCAATGATTGTTTCATTTTATTAGTAGTTATTGTATTTAAATTCTCCTTGTGTCTAATTTATAAATTCAACTTTATCAGACATATGTATGCATTGGAAAAACATAGTGTTTATAGGGTTGGGTATGATCTGTTCTTTCAGAGAGCAATGGCTGCTCTTGGAACGTTACCTACCCCAGGTGGATAAGGGCACAATTATGTAACCATATGATTCAAGGAACGTTGGCCAGGGAGCTACTGAATAACCACCAACTGAAGTAGAACTATTCAATTTCAAGCTTACTTTAATTCTACCATTTAATGCATTATAGAATTGGGAATTTTTTTTTAAGTATTGGGAAATTTTCCAATTATTTTGTTGACAGTGGTAACTTTGACTTTTTGCACATTTTAGTATGATATACACTAATCATGCACACTTCTCAAGCAAAAGTGTTTGACAAAATCTTGCTTCAATTCATAAACTCCACATCTGGTGACAAACACAGCTGTTGCTATCTTCTCCATATGAACACAGATATGATCATATTCCCCCAAATCCTACAACAAATTAAATTCATAAACTCAGGTACCTCTGTACATGACTCTAGACTTCTTTTTCCTAAAATTGAATTTGAAAATTTAACAACTTTGTTTTAAATAAGAAAGATATGAAGATATGTGTTTAATAAATAAAAAGATATGTGTTTAGTAAATAAAAAATATTCAATATTACTATCAACTTCTCTCAAGAAAATATTTTTATAAGGCTCATTTGAAATATTTTTATTCCCTTTCCTCTAGATATATTTCAGGAATTTTTAACATTGTGTTTCCGAGTTCATTGTGACCTTTTGTGCCCTCTTTTATAGGATTCTAATTCTATTTAGAGTGTGTATTTGTACAAATTTAACTTCTGATGAAATTATATGATTTTTTGGTCCAGGTTAATCAATATTATTTAGATTTATATATATATAGTTCTGATATTTTCATCCTGTGAACTCAAAGATTTTTTCTAAACTATGGATTAAAAAAATTGAGAATATTTTCTTTCTCCCCCCAAACTAAAAAGGAGATGTGATGACTTTCCACAAATTGGTGCTTGCTCATTTGGACAGTACACCAGTGACCCTCGTCACAGCAAATTATGTACATTTTTGTCCAGATAGCTAATGAATGATTTCTCAATGATCACTTAGGAGTAGCAAATCCTGTAAATCAAAGCTCTATTTTCCCTACCTGAGAGCTATTATAAAATATTTAGCAGTATGGCTGTGGATATGAATTTCCTTCGATCTAATCATTCTGTGAATCAGCAACACTGAGAATCAGAACCTGCATTACAGTAAAAGAGCCAAGGAAATTAATACAGAGGGATTGAAATCTGTTTACTCATCTTTTCTTTAGGGGGTACATGAAAATACTAATGCTATCGGTCAATATGCGTATTACACGTTATCTACATATTATACATGTTGTGCATTCTGTATTATATAATAGTATTATAATTTTTTTCTCAATTGTAGAGAAAGTACTTGTCATGAAGTTGTGTCATTCTTACTCAGGATACAATCTCACCTGTCATGCACCCTCACACATACCCAGAAATAATGAAATAAAGCCTTATCTAGGTTTCCTTAATCCCAGGGATGTTCATACTTGATATGAAGTATCACCATTCCTAGGTTTAAACTGTAATAAGAATAATTACATTTTAAATAGTATTTCTACAGGAAAGTGAGAAAAGGATAAAATATTTGTCAGTCAAATGGCTAAATCTGGTAGTATCATCTGCCGTGGGCTTTGCCAACAGAGAACATGATGTCGTGCTGCACACGGTGTGGGCAGAGCTCTGATGTGCTAGTAAGATGTGAGGTCGGTAAGCATCTCCACCAATGAGCTATCCAGGGAATTTTGACGGCTATAAACTTTGGTTTTGAAAAATAATAGTGATTTCTGAAATCGACCATGGATTATTTCAGACTGCATAAAAAGGTTAACACCAAACATTTCATGAAAGCAAACAGGTGAAATTTAAATTTAGAATTTGAATTAATTTCTGCAACTTATTATTTCAGTTTGCATATGAATACACAACATCCATTAGAGGTACTTTCTCTTCCTTCAGGATTAAAGGTGAATGTGAACAATGATGGCATGCAACTATTCATTAAACTATAATTGACTTGTGGGAGGGGAATAGGAGGGATTAAGTATTTTAAATCATCTGTGGTATTATTTTCCCTTAGGGACAGATAATTGGGAAGGTGCACAGAAAGAAAGCTGACCAGGAAGAATGTTAGCATAAAGACAGGTACAACTGTACAAATGCTATTATGGAAAAATGGCAATTAAGATTCTCTTAATTAGCCTGTCATTTTGTATTTATCATCATAGTGTTTGTTTTACAATGCTTTATTAAATCTGGCTTTATGACAAGCAGTCTGCTGGCAATGCATCCTGCTGTGCAACATATGGTGTTACACCTAATGAATATTAATGCTGTGAAGTAGAAATGGTCTTTAGGGACAGTGCTTATGGCTGGGAAACTCCTGTATATGATATTATTATTCAGAAACTTTATGTGTTTCTCATCGGCTTCCTCTCGCTCTGTCTCTCTCAGTGGCCTCTCCTTTTGCTGAAGAAACCTCAAATGTGCATTAAAAAGTTTAAAATATTTGCCTTTTGATATTATGATCCCTGCCATTCCAAGTAGTCTTGCTCTATTTCTTCCTAACTGATTTCTCATGAGGATTCTCTTCATCTGCATACTTCCTATGCAGGTAAGTCTGCTGTTCCAAGCAATCCACTCTCAATTAGACCAAATGTTCACTTCTATAACTGTACAGTGTCCATGCTTCCAGAGTCAGCAACAGGTGGTTATGAACAGAAGGTTTATATTCCACCCACACATTTATGTGTTAAAGTCCTAAACACCAAAACAATGGTATTAGGAAGTTGAGACCTTTGGGAAGTAATTCGATCATGAGGGTAGAGCTTGCAGAAATGGGATTAGTTCCCTTAGAGAGCAAATCACTCTCCAAATCATTCTCTTTCCCCCTTTGTTCCAAGAATTTTTAAAGTAGATGAAGTTCCCTAATAAAAACGATAACTGATGTCAGAAACTTTACAATATAAAGAGTGTTTTTCCATTTCATTATTTTAAAGACTACCTTAGAATTAATTTTTTGTCTTTTATGAACATGTTTAAGTGGTACTATAGCAAACAATTATGAAAAGTACCATTATCTTTTCTGTAGCAATATGCAAATATTTAGATAGGAAATTTAAAAAGTTGATCTTACCTCATTTTATCTTATAGAAAAGATTACTAAAGAATCAATCATAAAATTGTATGATAATATTTAGGTGTTATTTCTACAAACATTGAAAATATACAGGCTAAAATTAAACAATTTTATGACAGGACAGTGCATGTCATTGTCCAAATCTTTTTGTGTAGTATTGCATTAAAATGTGTTTTTTAAATATCATGTGAAGTAATTAGATGCAAACTCCATGTACAAATTAAAAATAGTGGGGATATCATTTTAACAACCTGCAAATATTCTGAGGGTCTTTGATCTTGAATATGATCAGAGGCATATGCTAAGATCCAAGCTAATATATTTTAGATGTATTAGAGATGGGAGGGAATGGGGTACATTGTGAAACTTCATTTCAGTGGCAGAACTAGGAGACATCTCTCAGTTCAAAATAACATAGGAACAGATTTTTATCTAATGAATAATGATGCTTTTACTATTTGTTGTTCATTTTCCATTTATATAGTATTTTATATACACTAATTTAATTTGAACAATCACGTGAAGTAACTTTTTAAAAACATTTCAAAATGGAGATTTTTTTTATTTTGAAGATTAAAAAACAATAGCAGAATAACAAGAACAAAGACTAAAACAAAACAACACAAAAACAATAAAAACAATACAGGATTTCAAAACAAGATGATAGGAATTAACAATGGTTGTTATCTTCAACAAAGTTGCTCAGATTTCCAGATGTAAGAATGCAAGATTGATCAAACAATTAAAGAGAATAAAAAGTAATTTAAAAGCCATTAGAAATGATACACAGTTTCACTAGACAAGATGATAGGAATTCAGCAATGGTTGTTCTACTGCATATTGTTGTCTTCAAATTGTTGTTCAGATCACCAGATATAAACATGCAAAATTGGTCAAGAAAGAAACTATGATGCAGCCACCATAATATTGTATAATATCAAGGTCTCTGTGCTCCCAGAGAGCTCATATACACAGTTTCACAATTTTTCTATTTCTATCCAACTGGGGAGGGTGTTAGTCCTTTCAGACCGAATCTTCCTTTGATGGTTACTATTTCTATCACAAGGAATCTTCATACATTTATTCTATGAAACTCTCTGGAGTGCCTTATATCAGAAGATTTTATACAAAATATAGAACTTCATGAAAAAAGCAGGGAAATATTAATTTTACTTAACACACAAAAACACAGATATCAAGTTAAGTATTTGGGGAACTTTTTTTAATAAATTAAGTTATACCCTGTGAAGTATAGTGTGGAACTGATTGAATGAAGGTGATTGCCTGTGGTAAATAAACCTAGAACAACAGGAGCAAGATCAATAGAATGTAGAAAATGCAAGCTGGATAAATGTGAAAACTATTCCCTTCATCATATATGTATGATTTCTTTTTCTTTTCCACTAACTTATTGATAGAGAATATTAAACAAATATGTATAGAACAATGTAATGTACACAGAACAATTTTACAAACATATATGCTAAAAACTTTCTCCATATAATCTGTAAAAATTACATCTGAGTCTCATAGACTGCCTTTATTTTCATATATTAATATATGCGAAATTTACAATTAAATGTGACCACTTTCTACAGTGTTAACTTAGACTGTTCAAGTAAATTTGCTTTACTATTTCCTTCTTATAAGTACACAGAAAAGATGTCATAAGTCATCGTCTGGACTGGTGAATCACATCTGGGAATAGTGTTTTCATTCCTGAGCTGGCAAAACGAGTAAAATAGCAGCATTTCCTGTTTTGGATTAAGAAGATTTTTCTCTACACATTTTTGTGTATTATAATATTTCAGTACTTGATCCACCCAGTCAGTCAAAACACCGCCTTCCTGTTCCACAGGGCGATCACGACTGGGATTGGTAAGCACTGCGGAGGCCGTGCACGTGGAAGAGAAAAGGACCCGAGGCAGCACGCATGTGAAGACTGAGCACAGAAACAGGTTGCGGGTTCCAGAGGGAGGGAAGGACGAAAACGTTCTGAGCACTGTTTGCAAACAAGAACGCCCTAAGAGATGACCTCAGAACTGCACACAGTGTGTGTTCACCGTGCAAAAGGGGCAGTCTAGATTTTATAGTCATTGTTTTGGATGGGCCTTAATATTTTTCAGTCAAATAATTTCAGCTTATAGGGCTTTGAATGTGCTTTAAGGAAGAGAAAAAAGCGAGGAAAGGAAAGGATTTGTTTGCATTTTTAATATGGTACAAAGAGTAATGGCTGAAACAGAATTTTTTTTTTTTTTTTTGGGTTTTTCTCCAGTACCGGGAACCGAACTCACGACCTTGCGCTTGCCAGGCAGGTGCTTTTGCCGCTGAGCTAAACCCCCAGCCCCTGGCTGAAACAGAATTGTTCAGTAATCTGCTGATGCTCCATTCCAGTAAGTAACACAATTAATCAGTTTTTCTGGTGTATCTCTCTTTTTGAAAGCTCTCCTCTCACTTTTCTTTATAACAGAATAGTTAGCAAATTATGGTACATTGCCATTTAAATGCTGCATAGTATTGCTTTACTGTTCCACTTGTATGTTGATTTGGTGACGGTATTTATGTTTTCTATTAGTGTGGTCAAATATTTTTTTAAATGACACTGTAGGGGAATTATTTTGAAAGTATATCTTGTTATTGCTATGCGTGATTATATATAACTTTTAGAATATTTAACTGGTGAACACAGAAAGGGATAAAATTTTCAATAAACTATGATAATTAACAATTGTTAGATTTATATTAATGAAATCAAGGGTCTTGTACTGCTTACATTTCCTAGCTAATTAAACAATGGAATGAGTTCAGTGAAGTACCACATCCTTTCTTTAAGCAGCTTCTTGAATAGAGCACATTAGGCTTACGTAGGCCAATTCCAATCAATCCAAACTGTCCCATAACCTTTGGTTACAAAAATAATTGATATTTCACACTTAAAAGAGAAATTAGTGATGTAAGAAATATATATCTGCCTCAGTCACTTCCTTATCATGGAACAAAATACCTAACACTCACATCTTAAAGGAGGAGAGATTTATTTTGGCTCAGGATCTTTGGAGAATTTAATCCACAATGGCCAGCTCCAAGGCAGGAAGGGCATGGTAGAAGGGCTTGGGGAAGAAAAAATGCTGAGTTCATGATAGCTGGGAAGCAGAAAGAAGGGGAAGGAGCCAGGACCGAGAATGTACCATTGCATGTCATATCTCCTATTCCTCTCCTTCAACCAGGCTTTGCTTCCTGACAACACTTCAGCTACTGAGCTCATTAATAGATGAATTTAATAATAAATAGAACTTTAACTAAAACCACAATCCAATCATTTCTCAAACTCATGATTCTTTGGGGTGAATTTAAATCTAAAGTGTAACTCTGTGCCCCTGGATCTCAAAAGATTCATTCCATCTCATTCTACAATATGCATTTAGCCCATTTAGAAGAGTTCCCAAAGTCTTCATATTTCCAGCATTGCTGAATGTCCAAGTCCAAAATCTCCTTTGCAACTCAAAGCAAACTCTTAGCTGTGAGTCCTTACAAAAATCAATAGAGAAAGTTAAATACTTCTACTTAAAGTGTCGTGAGGTAAACATTCTCATTTTAAAAGGAGAAATGGGCAAGTAGAAAGGAGTGGGACCCAAACAAGACTGAAACCCATCCAGCAGGGCAAACATGATAACCTGTAGTTCCCTATCCACAATTCAGGGAATGTTTTGGTAAGATGTGAACTCTAAATGGCTAGGTCAGCCTCACTCCTATGGCATTGCTAGTTTCAACATGTATGGCCTCCTTCTTTGGGCAGCTCCACTCTTATCCTGATGTTGTCCCCATCAGAAGGTACATATTCCTGGCATCTCAAACTTCCTGAGGTCTCCCTTCTACTTTTCACTTCATTCATTCCTACAGCTTCCCGTATTGCCCTCTTGGGGACACTCACTAGCTTCTCAAGCCTTCCTTTGAAATCTTGGTAGAAGCCTCCAGGACCCCATATCTTTTGCATTCTGCATGGTTATAAAACAAGCAACATATTGATGATGGCAAGGTCTTCCACCAGTTAAGCAGGAGTCTGATTCCATTGGACCATGACTGTAGCAGTTTTTGAAAGCCTGGATGACTGAGCACTCTTAAGTTGGCCCTTGGTATGCAATTCCCTTCCTCACTGGAAGACTTGAGTAGGGGGTCTAGGAAGTACCTTCCACATGAAAACTTCACAGTTTACAGCTAGGGAGGGATGAGGTCTTTCTGATTCCTGAGTTGCCTTCAAATTATTTTTCCTATTGTATCGATGTAAATTACTTGCTGTTATGTTTTCTGTCTAAATATCCCCCCAAATCCTCATGCACTCATGGAGGGTGGGCTTCTAGAGTTTGTGACTGATTCATGGTCTGATGGTAGGATTATGGATGTGAGTGCTACCTCCACCCTAGAATGGTAGCCTTCACACAATATAAGGGACAGAAAAAGGCTTTCTCTCACCTCTCTCACTTGTTGCTTTTGCTATCTCTTGCCACCATGAAGAGTTGCCCCGTGCCGTGGAGACAGCTGATTATGGACTGAAACGTCTACAAACCATGAGCAAAATAAAACTTTCCCCCTTTAACTTTAGGTGTCAGGTATTCTGTCTCAGCAATGAGAGAAAAGTAACTAAGACACTTGCCTTTTAAAATACGCTATTTTTTTCATCAACTATGCTCTCTATCTGAATTTGCAGGCACTTCCTTTCTTATCAAACTGCAAACTTTTCATGTCCAAATTTTGTTCATCAATTTCCTTGTAGATCTGGTTAAAGGCAGCCAGCAGTGCCCATGCCACAGCCTGAATGTTGAGATGATTTGAAATTTCCCTCACTTGATTAATTAGTCCACAGCCCTCGATCTCAGTCTCCTCCAGTCCCAGGTCATAGGAAAAGTGTAGATAAATTTTCTCTCATGGTTAACAGGCATGGTCTTTAATTCCAATGCCAATGAAGTGCTTGACTGAAACTTCCTGATCCTAGCATTCAGTGAGCACATTCCTATTCACATTCTGGTCTTTGAGCTCTATCAGAATTACACATCAGGCCCTGACCACAGTATTCTTGGGCTCCTCCATGTGGCATCTCCACATCTTTCTAAGCTCCTCCCACAAACCACTTAAATACTTCTACGCCTCATGGTCAGGTGTAGTTATAGCAACAGCCCCATTTCTCTCGTACCCAAATTTGCCTTACACATTTTCCCTCACTGGAACACAATACCCCTGCCTACAATTTAAAAATGAGGGGTTTATATTGACTCATGTATTTTAGAGGACTCGGTCCATATTTGGATGGCTCCAAGGCAGAACAGGTATGGCAGGGAGGCATGAAGAAAGACGTGGAAGAGAAACTTGTTCTCAGCTGGTGTCAGCTGAGAAGCACAGAAAGGAGGCTGAAGCAGGAACAGGAATGTACCCTTCTGGGTAACACATTGCCTTACTCCTGGTTGTCCTGAGGTCGGCTGCTCTTGTGCTATGAGTGGTTGTTTTCAAAGTTCATTCCAGCTAGGACAAGAATCAGGGACAAGAATATACCCTAACCCTAACCCACAACCCAACCATCTTCAAAAGACACAAGATCTTGGGGGAGCTTTTAGGCCCAAAGCACAAAAATGTCCCAGTATGCCAGGAGATTGAAACTTTGCTCTCTAAAAAATTCATTCTTCACTCGTATTTGACTTTCCACTAAGAAATTCTCAAATATAAATATGAGGTAAATGCAGTTTTGTTTTGTTGTACATTGCTTTCCTTTTCAATTAATTATAGTCAGTAATGTTTGGTAATAAATATTTCTCAAAACATTTTGTTTTAATTTGAATATAACTCAGCTTGAACGAACTTAGGAAAAAACCAACTGGCCAAATCATGGGAGCAGCTGGCCTTGGGGACAGCTATGAGTAAGAAAACATGTATTAAGTTCTCCATTTCTCTCATGTTGTCAAGTTCAGTCCTTCTTTGTACAGATGGACTTCTTCCAGCTATAGATATCATGAACGGAAGTAGATCTGGAAGGAACTAATGTTCCTAATAACTATAACTAATAGCTATTCTTAGTTATTCATGTCTTAAACTCCAGTTTCAAACTCCAGTTCTACTTTGGTTCAGGAACACTTCTGCTTACTAGCAATTTTGTTCCTAAGAAGAAATGTTTGGCAAGATTGTGCTTCCATGGCCATCTTTTCTGCAGGAACATGAACGTGGCATTTCCCCCAGAATTGTGAATGAGTTGAATTTGTACTGAGGTATCTACTGTGTCTACAGAAGGTATCTGGATGGCATGTCTTTGAATGTATATGCAAACTTATCTATTTAGTTATGCACAGAGGGTCAGCCTAGCACATGGTCAGCTTTTATTCAGTTAGGTGGAAGCAGGAATGGGGAAGACAGGCAGGAGAGGAACAGTTGTTCAGAGTAATGGAAGAAAATATGGCATATTCTACCACCATATGTAACTTTCAGTCTGTTATAAAATGTATCTAATTTATGCCTTTGCCTATTTTAGTTCTCATGATTTTAAAGAAAAAAAAATTTTTTAGTGCACTTATTTTTGTAATCATAAAAGAAAAATGGCATAAGATGCAAAGAGTCTGTGCCATAGGCATGTGTTAAGGAAACAATGCTCTTTTTTAAAGTGGATACAATAATATTTTTCAGCATAATAGTGTATTTACAAGTAAATAAAAGCCTCCATATGTTGTATATTTCTATGCAGTGCTAGCTAATGTTTCAATACCTTTAGGCTTACTGTACCATTTATTTTTACACAAATAATATAAAATAGATTCATTTACAAGACAGAAATCTTAGACTTTAGAAATTCTTACAGCATTCTCAATGTCACATACAGTACATAACAGTAATGATGGTGAACTTAATGTATCTAAATCCGTCTTAGTTACTCAGTTATAAGGATATGCAATAGTGAAATTGCTATATTCTTTGGGCGCTTCTAAAACTTAAGGTGGAGAATATTGTTAAAATTTATTAATTTTATTAAAAATTGCAAAACATAAACTGGGATTGTATCGAGTGTGACAGATAATAAAAAATGCTTAATAAATAAATTTTCCTTAATATATTATGTTCGTGTTTATGATTTCCCAAATATCTTTTATTTACAAAAATTTCTGGGATCTAAGAAAACTGATGAGGGTCACAAATAAACACTCTCAATTTATTTTAATGAAATATAAGCAATTATTTTTAAAATCTTGTGTATAATTTAGTAGATAAAACAAGTTCATATAAAATTATAAATTTGATTACAATTTGCTTTCTTTTACTGTGAGATTCTACACTCTGACTTTCAGAGCTGCTTTCTAATGCTGTGAACCTACTGTTTGGTAGTTTTTGCTCCTTTATTTAGAATTGTTATTCCTACTGTATGACATGTGTGTCACAATTCCAAGTGGAAATACCTTGTGGTCATGTGGGAACACTAGCTGAAGGCTTGGGAAGACTACTCACATTGTGGTGGGATTTGATATTGTAAAGTTAGAGGAAAGCACAAAGAGATTGTGCCTAAATCCTAGGTGAGGAAAACAGGACCTCAGCATCAGCTTGGAATATGTTGACATTTGGATTGAACAAAACAGGTGCAGCTACAGAAACAGACTGAAGTTAAGTGACAGTGACCCAGGGACTCAAAGGAAGAAAATATTTCAAGAAAAACATCTTTGTGGGTTTTGACGACACATATGTCCTCCATGGCCTTGTAAGGAACAGATTTGAAGTCATGATAGGCCCGGAAGCTCTATCCTGGTAGTATAAAGAAAGACTGCAGATAAGAGAGTGGCAAGTGTATACAAAAGAATTCTCAGTAAGTTTTCTCGAGATGGAAAGGGAGAGAGAGAAAAAGGGAGGGAAGGAGGAAGGGAAAAGGGGAAGGGGGAGGCAGGGAGGGAGAAGGAGAGAGAAAAACAGAGAAAGAGAGAGAGAAAGAGATAAGGGGGCAGAGAAAGAGAGAAAGAGAGATAAGAAGAAGAAAAGAAAGAGAGAATAGATAAGTTGAGGGGTGGAACAGGATGTGGAGGGCAAATTGTATATTTTTTCCCAAAGTGGTTGGAAATGATGAATAGTAACTGAGAAACTGTATACAGGAAAGAGGGGGAGTCCGCAGAAGGCTTGAGAGGCCGTAAAAGCGCTGTAGGAGAAGTGACGTTTGCATGGACAAGCAGCTTTCATTTAAAGGAGGAGAAGGATGGGGAC
Organism: Chinchilla lanigera; assembly: GCF_000276665.1. Lineage (NCBI taxonomy): Eukaryota > Metazoa > Chordata > Mammalia > Rodentia > Chinchillidae > Chinchilla > Chinchilla lanigera. The sequence goes on from NW_004955407.1 coordinate 3,973,724, forward strand.
ATTTAGAGCAAAGTTAGAATAAGTCGCCGTTTTGCTGTTGAAAGAGGGTGCTTTGCAAAGGGCAGAGTTGAAGAGCTCGGGAGTTAAAAGATTAGAGGAGATTAATGGACATATTGCGTAGTGTGAGAATGTGAGCTCACCTGACGACTGCTGACAGAAGCATCTTGGGCATGTCTAAATGTCCAAGGGGAATCAGAAAGTGAGGAATGACAGGATTAACCCTGGGAGTTTCATCAGAGAAGGCGAGCAAATAGCTGGAGCTGAGGAGGACCGTTCTGACACAGACACTCATCTCTCGCAGCTCTTCTGTTTTGGTGGCAAAGGCTAACTGAAACGTCCTCTGAGAACTTCCTGCAGCTGGTTTAAGTCTGCGCCTTGGAGTCGTCATAGGGTGGGCCGGGCAGCAGGAGGATGTGGTGGCTGGAAATAAAGGCAAGAGTGGGCAGCGCCGTTTGTTTACATGGAATGAAAGAGGAGTTCAACTAAGGAAATGATGGATTCAGTAACACTTAATATCCTTCCTGACAAGCAAGCTATTTCTCTGAGCTGACGGGATAAGTTTGTCTTTTCCTCTTAATTTCAGTGATTAAAGCTTTAGTTCTGTAGTCCTTGATAATAAAGGTATAGATTTTTTATTGCTCTTAAAAATCATCTTCTGTCCTATTTACAAAAAGATGACCTCTAAAATCAGTTCCCAAACTGATTTTTCTTTTCTTCAGATAATTTATTTCTACATTGACAAGAATAATGTAATTTTACAGTTTTGAAAGTAATTTTGAATAAGATTATAATGGATACTATTATTTACCTTCCAATCATTCGCTTATCAGAAATAAATTTTTTGTATTAATTGAAAATATTTCAAGGAACACAAAACTGATCTTTCAGTAATTCAGAGAAATAAGGATTACTTTCTCACATAAGAGGATTCACTTTGATCTGTGTTCTTGAGTATACAGGTTTGATAAAACAATTTTGTGAAAATTTGCAAAGGAATTTTATTGAAATATAATTTATTCTAAAGGTTTTGTTTGTTCTTCATAAACATATTCAACAAAGTATTCATGTCTGAAATAAATCTTTAAGTAAATATGTGGTGTCTTCATTTTCATTTAGGACAATCTATAAACTTTGCACTGAAATCATGCACCTTAAAAACAGATTGTATCTTCAAATATTAAAATACATGTTTTTTGAATTTTGAATATGAAAATTTTAGCAGTAAAAAAGGTAACATATCAATGGCTACTTTAATCATTTAAATAATTTGCTAGTTTCAAAGCATACCACTTAGACACAGGAAAAACATTTTAAATTCCGAATGTTCTAAACAATGAAATAAGATACTTTTGTCCTGGAAGCTTCATAGTATTAATTTCTACTTTTCTGCTAATTTGGTTTTTTCTTATCTATGATAAAGTTTATTCAGAAAGTATTAAACTACTCTAGAAGAAAAATAGAGGTAGTCATCAAAAGATTAAAATGCTGTTTTGATCAGCAATATTTAATTCTAATAATTAACTTGAAAAATACTCCAATTTAAATAAATTTATCTATAAAATATTTACAAGTGAACTTAAGAGTGGAACAATGGTATAATTAGTTGCAAGGGATATTAAAACAATGTGATGATACGCAATATGTTTAAGAATATAGGTTTATAGCAATGCAAATAGATATGTCAAAACAGAAGAAAGTTTTAATTTAATAAATTCTGTATCCACTGTAGGTAACTAGAAAAACAAAATCAGAATAGTTCCAAGAAAACATAAAAGAACGCAATGACAAGGTCTTCCTACTTCCCAGTATCTGTACCCCAGTTTGCTCCTTACTTACCCGTGGGTTTCTCACATAAGAGAAATAATGCAGTATTTCAACTCGTGTGCCTCATTTATTCACTTAAGATTGTGGTCTTCAGATGCATTTATTTACTTAAAAATTTCTTGTTTATGCATCTTCATGGCAAAGGGAGAAAGAAAAATGATTTAAGATATATTACATATAACGTAAAATTTCCCCAAGATGAATGTGATCATTATGTATGATAAATGTATTCCAATAAAATGAAATTCTCAAAAAACTATTTACAAAATTAAACAAAAAACAACCCAAATGATAAAGATAGAATCAAAATTCTTAAAGTATTAACAGAATTCCCAAAATCAATGTAACAAAAAAAAAATTTATTATACCATTTTTTAATGAAGATCACTAAATTTGAGAGAAAATCTAGCCAGATTGATGAAGGAGGAGAAAAACTAATTGCTCAAGAATTAAATGGCAATGTGAAAATCTCTGTCTATTTAAAATGAATTTTTGGCTAAAGCCTTAGAAGAAAACTTAAGGCTTGGACAGAGGCATGGTACATCCTACCAAACACTTAACGCTGTTTTCCACATAAACTGCTGTAGATGTTTACAAAGGAGAGAATTATTCTAAATCATTCTATGAGACAAGCATCCCTGAATACTAAAAATGCACAAGCACATGACAAGAAAAGTTACCTGAAGACATATTTTCTCATAAGCAGGGATGCAAATATTGTTAGATGTAGTCAAAATTTTAGCAAGTCAAATCTAAACTGTAAAATGATCTTGACTCATTACAATTTAGCATGCATCTGATGAATGATGGCTTAACATTTGAGAACTGATTAATGCAATTAATTATATTAATTCAGTAAATAATAATAATTATATGCTCATATGCATAGGTACAAATAATCTGAAAAATCTGAAATGTTACCCTCATTAAAACTTGTAGTGAACCAGGACTAAAGACCTTTTCAACTTAATAAAGGGCATCAATGAAAAGCTGCCCATAACCTTATGCTTAGAAGTCATACACTGGATATTATTAAAAATGAAGCAAAGATGTCTTTGGTCATCTTATTTTCAAAAGATTTCTGCAGGTTCCAATCATTTGGGTAAGAAAAGAAAAAGAAATAAAAATAGAGAAAAAAGAAATTCAATTAACTGCTTTTGTTTGGATAAGATGTAATTATTTATGTAATAAATCATACAATATATGAAAAACCCACCAGAACTGGTGAATTTAGCAAAGTTTTCAGGGTACATGGTCAATATAAGAAACAAGTTGTAATTCTGTTTGTATTAGTAGAAAACAGAAATTAAAATTAAAAATACACTATCATTAATACTATCAAGAAATATGGAATATTTAGCAATACTTTTGGACAAAAACGATGAAAGACTTGCACATAGAAAATAATACATCATTATTGGAAGAAAGAAACTGAAGATGCAAAATGACTTGGAAAAAGATAAATAATCCGTAAATTGCATTTTGTAACAATTTAATCTTGATTGTCATATTGGCTGCATTAAGAGATGCCACGCCAAGTAGTAAAGCACATTCTGGGTGTGCCCGTGGCTACGTTCCCGGAGCTGAATGGCGTGGAGACCAGCATGCTGAATGGAGAAGACTCACCCCGATTCTGACATCATCCAATAGGCTGGCAACCAGCACAGAATGAAACGGAAAGGAGGAGAAAGAAGGCCTGCTTTTACAAAGCTCCGTCCTGCTATCGCTGCAGCTATCACCTATGTGCATCAGACCTCAGCTTTCTCAACGATTCAACGTGGACTCGCCAGAAACTCGCTAGCGAGCTTCCAGGCCTTCCGTCCCCAGCTGTCACTGCAGCCTCGATCCTTCTTTTCAGGGGCTTCCGGCTCCTTGCACTGAGCAGCTACCGGCCTCCAACTCTCCAACAGGCATATGCCCTTGTGAATTACCCTCATATCGCGACACCTGTAAGTCCTGCAAGCCAATCTAACAAATCCCTTTCACACGGACACACACACAGAGGAGAACTCTAACCAATAGAGAATGGAAAGACAAGGCACTCCATGGGAGAAGGAATATTCAGATTATACATACATTGGATAAAGTTTTTGTATCCAGAACCTGTAATAAGCTCTCCCAATGTCATAGGAAAGCAGACAATATAATTAAAAATGCACAGAAAATCTGCGCACTTCGAGGAAGGTAAATGAATGACAAATATGAAAACATTTTCATTTTCAGTTGTTAAAAAAAAAGAAAAACTATCAGAAAGCAACATAACATCTATATTAGAATATCAGAGATTTTAAAGCCATTCAACAAAGCTGTGCTTTATTTATATAGAATTTATAAGAAATGTGAAGTAATATATAGCAACAGAAAGTGTATCCAGGTAATTTGGAAGTGGAGATGTGGCATGACACTGAACACCAGACCCACAGAAGGCTAACAAATAAGCCTGAGAAAAGCTTTGTTGATGATGAATATGTCATTACTTCAGTGTGTTCACGTTTTACAGCTATATTGTGTCTCATAAAGTACACACTTTAAATATTTTAGCTCACTGTGTTTTAATTAAGCCTCTCAGACTATAAAAAGTGGAAAGACACTGAAAGTTAATCATTAATCTGTCAAGTGAAAATAATTTGGTATAAATTTTATATTTATACTAGAAGAAGCAAATTTCTAAAACATTGTTATAGGAAAGCAGAGAATAATTAATTTGACTTGTTTGTCACATGTTTCACACTGGTTTTTGCTTATTTGATCTACTCTTTAAATTTTATAAATTGAGAATCTATTACATTTATTTTGGGGACAAGCATGCTGTAAAAAGGGACCCAAAGCCTCATTAGTAGCTGTGATAAAAGATTCTTTTCTTTGGACTTCACTCATATTCTTCCATTCACTGGGTGGAATCTAGGGACCTTGTCCCTTCCTTATAATTACTCTGGATTAAAAAATATAACTCTCTTTCTTTTGGTATTCTATCCCTTTAAATAATAGAAACTGAGAAATCTGCTAGTGACCACTTGGTCCCTACAGCAAGATTTAACATAAGACAAACTGTCCAAGATAAATGAGTTTAGCAGAAGCATGACAATGGAAGTTCATATCAGTAAGACTAAATTGACAATAGAATTCTTGACAGTCTGTCATTTGATGATAATGGTTTTTTGATGTCATTTGATGATAATACATTTGATGATAATGGTGATAAGTAAATTTCCATCACAAGTGAAGGAGTGGGCATCAGGATGTCTACAAGATTCATCCCTAGCAAAGTGCTCGGGAAGACACTTGTAGGTAAGAAAGTACAATACAGGTTTACTTGGTGAATGAGAAAAGTCAGGGCAAGAAAAGGAGATATCATGTTCCAAAGAGTGAAAGGGAGATCTCCAAGAATCAAGAAAACAGCAATGGAAAAGCTGGAAATCATGAAGAAGGAAAAAGTACCAAGCAGTCCATAGTTCTGGCCCCCTGGGTGGATCGGCAAAGCCCCAGATCTGCCTAGAGAGGGCTGTAGCACTTTTGATTAAAGAGTAGACTCACAGTCCTGGACACAAGAGAAGGCCACAGTTTTGTAAGTTGTAAATCCAGTGCAGGGCGTTAGTCTTGAAATGATTTCTGCAGCACGGCAGGCTAGCTTTGGAGAAGAAATCCATTGCTGGTTTTGCCATATTGTTGGAGGGTTACAATCAGGAACCATTCTGAAGGGAGGCTTTTCGCATTCTAGGTCATAAAGAAAATCATAGTAAACACAAAAAAATAATTTCCTGTGTCTTATCAGCCCACAACTAAAGAAAGACTGGTGTCTATTTTTATTCTCTTTGATTTCTAATTGATTTTCAGTGAGAGAAACCACAGAAGATACAAATACATAGGTTACATACATGAGTTACTGAATAAATCAAAGAGGAAATTTAAAAATGTCTAGAAACAAATGAAAATTGAGGGGCTGGGGATTTAACTCAGCAGCAAAGAACCTGCCTGGCAGGTGCAAGGTCCTGAGTTTGATTCCTGGTACCAGAAGAAAAACAAAACAAACATACAAAAAAAAAAAGGAAAATTGAAACACAACCTACAAGAACCTATGAGACACAGCAAAAATATTATAGAAGAGAAAGTGGTAGTAAAATAAATGAGTCATTGGCCTAGTATCATTACACAATTTTTAAAAAGTGGAAGTTTGGCTTTGACTTTCAGATGTATTTTCAATAATGTTCATCATAAACATGTTTTCCTACATTAAGAAAAAAAGCTTCAGATTAAAGGAAGTGATAGCTAATATACACTTTAAGCATTTTTTATTTAAGGAAAATTTAATTTTTATTGTTTAAAAATTTTATTTTTTTCATGATCATTATCATCAAAGTGCTTAATTATGTTGTACAGAGAAATCCAAAGACAACTATATTTGTAAAGAACTTAATGAAGAAATATATATTTACCACACTAAAAGAATATTTGAGACTGAGTCAAACTCGAAAAAGTAATAGAAGAGTAGACAATATACCCCTGACCATGTAACTCACAGAAGTTTCTCAAAATAAGAATGCTTCATGTTTGTCAATGTATTCATTATACAGTCATGGTGCCAGGTTCATGATGACTTCACTAAAGATGATAGAAAGTGGGTGAATTATAAAAAATATGGTCCTGGTTTTAATTTCAAGTTTGCTCAGTGACAGTGTCTTCCTCTGAGTTTATTATAGCTCTTTGGAAAAGAAATTATCCAAGAAAATTCAAAAAGAAAAATAAAAAACAATCTTCCAATAGACTTAGAAGAACAAAGGATAAATGACTGACATAGCAGCTGCAATCTCTAGGTCAGGAGCACTTCATAAGCAGAATGTCCCAGGCAGAATTTTAAAAAGAATAAATATAATTCTGTTGGCTTCGTTAAACTAATGTTCAACATTCTTCACAAAGGGGTATAAAAAGAGTGACAACACACAAAATTGCATGATTGATTAAAAGCTGTCTGCACTTTCTCTTTTACAAGTAAATAACTCAAATGAAAGCTCCACTCCTTCTTTCATCTCATCTCTGTAAAGACTTTTCCTTCTAGGAACAAAGTTCCCTTGAAAAGTCCATCCAGATGATGGGATTATGCCTTAAAATAACTCACAAACTTTCCAGGAGAAGACGTTAAAACTATCAGGAAAAGATAAACCAAAACCAGAAGCACCTTCAGATGTAGGTCAGAGGATGCAAAGTAGCAGACATGGCGAATGGCCATATCTCAAGAGCTTGTGTACAATACGAGGGCTACTGGAAATAAAATTGGACTGTAAATGGAATTTCTGGTAAATAAGCAGAATTCAGCTGTTCTTGTCACAAGAATAACAAAGTGGATAACTATGTGAGGTGGTGGATATGCTAGTCTGATTCACTATAGTATCCTTTTATATGTGCTTTTCGTTTCTTTTTTTTTAATGAATAGACATCCATTTACAAAACAGTATAAGAACAATACAAGCAATACTGAATTACAGACCAAGTGGTAGGAAATTAATAGTGGTTGTTGCATTGCATAGTGATATCTTCAGAGTTATATGTGTTTTTCATAACATCATGTTGTATAACTTAAATACACATAATAAATATCATTTTGAAAAATCAGCAAAATATATTGTAAAAACACTTTTGAGTACAAACTATTTTGAAAATATAAAATATAAAAATTTCTGTCACCTTTCAAAATTAAAGGTGACAGTATTGTTGAAAAGAGGTGATCTCTTCATAAAAAAGAATTGATACTGAAATACACAAGAGAATTTTGAGGAACCACAGAACTACTGCAAAGAATGGGAAGGAAAATCCTCTTCCTGTCTATTGGGATGTTTAGTTTTGGAAACTGCTAGTTTCTAATTATTTTTTCTTCTAAGTAGATAATAAGTACATAGTGCTAAAATTTGGAATAATAGTTTCTATAATGTTTTGAGATTCCCATAAATATTCAAGTGCACAATGCCAAAGTAGCAGAGTTATGAAAACCCAGTTCAAGATAATGAACTGAGTTCGTCATATTATTTAAAATATGACATGCATAGACAACAATGATTAATAAGAAAAATATTCAATATAAATAAATTCATTTGAAGACAATGTGTTCATTTCCTATTAGACCTAAATGGTTATCTTCCTCTTTTACATTTAAATTATCATGTTCTCTTACTTGTAAGTTTCTTTCAGCGACCTAATACCAAAATTCCATTAGCTCAGCCATTGAACTCAAATTCTTTTAATACAAGCTTTAATCATTTCTTTGAAGGCACTGATATTGTCATGTTCAGGTAAGACATTTGGATTCTCCATGAGCTACATACACGCATAGAAGGAAATATCATATCTACACATTTTCCATCGAATATCTTTTCTCAACTTCCATCTCTCTATTCACTCTCTTCACACTGCCTTAAACAGAAGTGGCTTTCCACAATCATACTGTAGGCTAGGAAGATCACGGGCTTTATTTGAATAAGCCAAGACACTGGACTGCAGCTTGATCTTCATGGCATTTATGGAGAAAATAATAAGAAAAACACAATCTGATGAAAATGAAAATAATATAATCATATTTTTTCAAGAATGATCCATTACAGCCCAGCATTTAATCCTACTGCCAGTTTATGTTCTGATACTCTATCATTCACCTTTCATGAAAACATTAAAGAACTATTGAAGAGCTGTTTTCCAATTCTTTGGAGATGTTTAAGGAAGGATCCAATGCTGAATAGCAGCTCGGCCAGTCCCTAGCTAATAGATATTTCAGGCCAGAAGTAAGCACATTAGATGAAAGTCTACTTTGTAAGGCATTTTTCAATAATTTGTAATTTATATACCTCTGGGTGCCTCTTCTCAGCCCAGGTAGTTCTACTGATCCATCTGCTACATCTGCTCAGAGGATGTGCCAACAACCAAACACTATACAGGTGCTAAGGAAGCATCCTGCAGAAGATGAAGGCTTCCACTTCAACTAACTCAATATCCACTGGGAAAACAGTAAGATGTGATGAGTGCTGCAAAATATAAATGTGGCAAACATGCAGGACAGAGGAAGTTCTGAAAACAAGATGAACTAGTTATTTATCTAGTCCGTAGCAGATGCTGTGGGGTCGTATTTTCTAAGCTTCATGGACTTAGTGAAATAAAGGACACATAAATAAATAAGGGTGTTAAATGGCACTTAACTTTTTTCTGATTGCTGTGTAAAAGCTAAGGAATTAGCTTTGCTAAGAAAATAGGGAGTGTTTTCTCATCTATCACTATATCTTCTCAAGTGGAAAGATTCTTATTTGGTGGAAGACTTGGTTATCCAATTTTAGTTCTGCTTCTGTGACATCCATTGTGAGAGTTGGGCTAGTCTTCTTAGACTGCAATGAGACAAATTCACAAAATTATAAAAGTACCTTCTCATTCTAATATACTAAGGAATACTTATAAGTAATGTATCTGTTTATTCTGACTTTATTCTATCTCTGCTTTTATACTATTCCCTAGAGCCCTAGGGAATAAGACTTGTCAAAGATAAGTCTTTGTGTAAGACTTGTCAAAAATTACTCCAACCATTCTAAGAATTAAAATTAAGTATTGCATTGTTCAAAAATTACAAATTCTTCCAAAAAATAAATCTTAAAGAACTGTGTTATTTTGTTTTTCCATATTTGACGAATTGCACAGAACTTGAACTTTGAATATTATATTACTAAATACTAGCTATTAAATGCTGGACTATAAATGAATGATATGAGCAAATTAAGTCAATAATTATAGTTTTGACTTTGTCTATATTTGTCTTTCCTATTGGCATCTAATTTTAAAAAGTTTGTCTTTACTATAAGAAAATATTCCAATTTATATGTAGAAATATTTTTCTCTGAAGTTTGAATTTTAGTACTTGCTTTTTATGTTTACAGTAAAATTAATTATTAAAAATTTCGAAGATATTATCTGAAGTTATAGATAAGGAATAAGGAAGGCTACAGTAATGAACACTAGTCCAGTTATTTCTATGGATCCATCTGCTACAGCTGCTCAGAGGATGGGCAAAGTTCATCCTTTAGCTATGTGTTTTTATTTTGTAGAACATGCATGATTTTCAACATAGACAACAATGTCTTTTCTATGGAGCAGAGGTTTTATTTCTGCCTGTCTTGTGTGTTTGTTGATAACTACTCTTTAATTTTTTGCACTGGGTAAAGTTTCTATCACTCTGTTTAATAAGAGTGGTTATAATGACACCCTTGCCTTGTAACTAATTTTAGAAAAAGATTCATTTGTTTTCCACTGAGTATAAATACTAACTGTACTTTGTAGATCTTTTTGATCAAGTGGAGGAATTTTCATTCTATTTCTCATCCTGGTAGTTTACTTATTATAAAAACTGAAATTGAATTTTGTAAGTTTTTGCATTAATCGAACATGTGATTTGTGTATTTGGGGCTGTGAAAGTAAATTAGATTGATTAATCTTTAAATATTGGAGCAGTCTTTCAAGAGCAAAGATTATTGATCAACCATAAAATTCTTTCTATATGCTGCTGAACTCCACTTGCTAACATTTTAACAGTTTTACTGTCAATATATACTTTATGTATGGGTTTATAGTATTCTGTACTTTTGTTCTGTCATTTGTCTTGGTATAAACATACTGTTAGATTTATACAGTGAATTGGGAAATGTTGCTTTTTTCTTGCCTTCTGAAGAATGTTATATAAAGTATGTTAATTTTAAAATATCCAATAAAAATTATTCAATAAAAGTCCCTGGGCTGGCGATTGATTTCGTGAGCTTATAATATATAAATGCAATTACTGTAATATTTTTATAACTCATCAAATTATTTCCATTTAAGAGTGTTATAGTTTTTCCCCTTCTCAAGGAATTGGTCTCTTCCATCTAACTCACCAAATGTATAGATTGAAAATCAGAGTGTTTACTTATTTTTGGGTGTTTGCAGAGTCAGCAATGATATTTATAATTTCAATTTTGATATCAATGATGTGTTCTCTTTTTGCCAAACTTTACCAGAAGGTTGCCAACTCTACTCATTTTTTCAAAAAAAGTCTCTATTTTTTATATATTTTCCATTTTGCCTGTCATTGATTTCTTCTCTAATCATAATTATTTTTCTCCTTCAGTTGACATTGGGTTTATGTTATTCTTTTTCAAATTCCAGAAGCATGAGCTTATATTACTGATGCAAGGCTTTTATTTTTAATGTACTTGCTGCTATTACTTTCTCTTAGCACAAATTCAGTCGCATTCTTCTAATTTTTTGATACACTATATTTTGGTTTCACTCAACTCAATGTATTTTTTACAAATTTCTCTTGAGACTTCCTCAGAGATCCATTTTTTGTGTAGTATGCTACTTTTCTGTTACGTGTTTTTATTCGACACCAATTGGCAAAAAATACACTATTATTTAAAGTCTTTTAAATCTTTTGAGTTTTTGTGTTTTCTTTTGCCATTATTTTCCAATTTCACTGCACTATGGTCTGATAGTATACATGGGATAATTTCAATTCCTTTGCATTTACTTAAACATGTTCTATGTACTAGCATATAGTCTATTTTAGAGAATGTCCCATGTGCAGCTGAGAAGAATGTGCATTCTGATGCTGTTGGGTGGAACACTTGTACATGTCTACTAATTCCATATGTTCACAAGTTTAGTTAAGTTCTGTTATTTCTTTCCCAATTTTTTGCCTAGTTGATCTATCTCTTTGTGACGCTGATGTGTTAAAGTTCCCTGTTATGATTGTGTTGCTGCTCACTTCATTTTTCATGTCTGTTAAAATTTGTGTTATTTGGTGGGTGCTCCTATATTTGGTGCATAGATGTTTATGATTGTTATCTCTTCCTCTTGAAGCTTCCCCCTCACAAGTATGTTGTGACCATATTTATCTCTTCGATTGTTCCTTGTTTGAAGTTCACGTTGTCTGCAAACGGAATAGCTACACCTGCTTTTTTCTGGGTTCCTGTTGCATGGAGTATTGTTTTCCATCCTTTAATTTTCAGTCTATGAATTTTTTTTTAGTTAAATGTGTTCCTTGTATAAAGCTATAGTTGGATTTTTTTTACTAATCTACCCTGCTAGTCTGCTTCTTTTGGTTGTTGCATTGAGACCATTTACATTGATGGGTATAACGGATATGTACTGGCTTATTTTTGTCATGCTATTTTCCTGCTGTTGGAGCCTCCTTTTTCCCTCTGTTTAATTGCTTGCTCTGCTTGGTGGCTCCTTTCTGTTGCTGTTCTTGAAGTTGCAGTCTGTCTTATCTCTTTGTAGAATATCTTCTAGTGCTCTTTGTAGGATTGGTTTGGCACTCATCAATTTATTCCATTGTTCTTTATAATGAAAATAGTTTATTTCTCCATTAAATTTGAAAGATAGCTTTGCAGGGTGCATCAATCTGGGTTGGAAGCTGTTTTCTTTCAGCACCTGAAGTACTTCACTCCACACTCTTCTTGCATTGATGGTTTGTGTTGAAAAGTCTGCTGTGATTGTGGTAGGCTTTCCTTTATAGGTGATCCGTTTCTTTTCTCTAACAGCTTTTAATATTCTGAGCTTTTGTTGAGTTTCTGGGATCTTGATCCATATATGTCTGGGTGTAGATTTATTTTGTTTATGATTAACTGGAGTTCTATATGCTTCACTTATCTGGATGTCAGATTCTTTTACCATGCCTGGGAAATTTTCTGGTATTATTTCTGCAAATAGTCTTTTTATGTCATTTGTGTTGACACCTGCTGTTTCATTAATACCTATTAATCTGACATTGTTTCTCTTTGCTTTGTCTTGCAGTTGTTGAACTGTTATTTCCTGGTTCCTTGCTGTTTTTAAGAGATCCCTCTTTTCACATTTATTAGTGGCAATGCTGTCTTCAAGGTCTGAAAATCTATCTTCAGCTTCGTTCAGGTGGTTTTGCAAGCTTTCAATAGAAGTTTTAATTTCCTGTATATCTGTTTGCATCTGCTTCATACCTTCTAGTTCTTTTCTATATTTTTCCCTGAAGGTTTCCATGAGTTGTCTATGCTCTTCTATTTTCCTATTTGGATATGCCAAACCCTTCTTTCATTATTGTTGTCATTTCTTTTCTCACCTGAGACATTGTTTCTGATCTGATGTCTTCTATGACCTGATAGAGTTGTTTCTCTACTTCAATTGCTTTCATTTCAGAAATTTCAGGTGTATGACTTCCAGGCTTTTCTGTGCTGATGTCTCCTGTACTTGTTTTGGGTAGTGTGGAGATCTGGGATTGCATTTTGTTCCTTCATTTTGTCATTTTTGAAGATCCAGAGACTCCTGTAGTGCAGCCTCACTGTCTTGATTGTGTGTGAGGAGCAGGGCAAGAGTCTGAAGATCCTCAGTGCTCAGTGTAGCTCCTGTGCTAGTGAGTGGTGGCAAGGTGAGGTCCCAGGTGCTCTGGACCTTTCTTGCATTCAGTTGGCTCCAGGAGCATGTGGGAAGAGTGGGGCAGGCTCCCTGGCATTCCTGAGCCTGTCTGGGTTTCAGCCCAGCTTCCACAAGAGTAGGGGGGATGTAGGTGTGGTTCACTGAGGCTTCAGATATTGCCCAGGAGAGAGCCTACTTCCCACACTGGAAGGGGAGGGGTGCGGGTGAGCTCCCCAAAGCTGCCGACTATGTCCAGGTTTCAGCTGAGCTCCCAGGGGGGTGTGAGTTGTTCTGTCAGTTGGCTTGACCACCAAGGCCCCAGAAGTTGTCCAGGGCTCCATGTGCCTCACACCCTATTGGGGAGGCACCAGAGTAGCTCACTGGGGCTCCTAAAGGTGTCTGACATTCATCCCAGCCCCAGAAGACATATTATGGGTATGGTGGGGAGCCACAGAGGCCCCAGAAGGTGCCTGAGATTTTGCCTGCCTTGCACTCTGGTCAGGGATGCAAAGTCGCCGTGACTCACTGGGCTTCCTGAAGATGTCTGGTGCTCAGCCCAGCCTGGGCCCACACACTATGGGTGTGGCGGGTAGCCACCGAGGCCCCAGAGGGTGCCTGAGGTTTCGCCTGCCTTGCATGCTGGTCAGGGGCAGAGCCCAGACTCACCAGGCTTCCTGAAGATCCGCAGTGCTCTCTCTTGAATGCCCTGCTTCTTCCCACCTGGATGCCGGTGGACCTATCACTGAATTTTTTGCAGAATACCAGGAGAGGCATGGCAAAATGTTCTCTACCATCTCCTGAAAATAATGAACAAAACAGGCATGGAAAAACACTCTAAAGCTTTAGCAGCAAAAGACGTAAGTATGTAACTATCAGCCTCAGCAAATAAATATGATTTTACATATGATTTTTTGGGACTTGGATACAATTATAATGAATAGTAGTTACTTAGTCACTTCTTAATTACACTAACAAATGATTTCCAGGAGTTTTACATTACATTTAACTTTCTTGTCTTTTATTTTTGTATTAAATCTTGGTGATGTAGATACCATCTGTATTCTCTTTCATGAACACATGCGCAGTGGTGGTTGGAAGGGAGCTAAGAAGTTAAATAAAGTTTATCTAGTCTATCTTTTGTTTCCAGAGTCCAAAATCTCATCAGATTTTCCAGCAGCCCATGTGACAGGTGTACCTAAATCCAGATTCAACCAGTGCTTCACATCAACTAACACAGCCCCTCAAGCACAGCTTATTTAAGTAGATATTATTCCACTACTGACAGACAAAAGCTTTTTTTTCCGAAAGATAAAATATTTTCGGAAGATCTGGACTACAGATAAAAGATATTTTCCTATGCAATAGCCTTTCAAGACAACGTTCATCTCACACACAGAACATACAACTGCAGGTTAGATTACTCATCCTTTCTGGAAGAAGAAGGAAGGTTTAGGGCATCCTAGCCACGTGGTCTAATGGATTAATGTTTTTCAATCCATGTTTTAAAAAGTTTATGACTTATTTGCTTTTCAGTGTTTATGAAGAACATCCGGGGCAAATTGTTTTCTGTGTGATTTAAAAATCTTTGGCTCACTCACAGAGTGTGGATATTAATTTAGTTAAGCCAGCAGAGGCCTCACTTATTAGTCAGCATTGACTGTGAAAGCTGTGCAAAAAGAGTGAAGCTGGAGATATTCTTGGGACTGTGAGAACTTTCAGTTTCATATTTTGTTTTTGATATTTTTCTATAATTCTAGGGAATGTAAAGAATTATAACTTTATACCTCCTTGATCTATTTATGGTCCAAGAACTAATTTCCTGACACTCTCCCCCTCTTTTGCATACTCTCACCTGGGAGCCTTTGTGCAACTATTCTTCCTGGTAGAACGTCCTTTTCCAAATACCTACAAGGGTGGCTCAAGCATCTAGTACAGGAATAAATCCCCATTTTCTACCGTGTGGTCCTCCTCATCTCACTTATATTGCTCTGCTTTACCCCTTTACACTGTGCACTCTCTTCTCACAAGTGTACATGCTCAGTCTGTTTCTCTTCCTATATACTCTTCATCTAGTGCTTAACATACTACTCAAAAACAGTGACTTAAAATGATAAAAATAATTTATCTTGCTTGCAAGTCCGGTATCTGACTGGGCTTAGCTATGAGATTGTCTATCAGAGGTTAGCTTGTAGTTACCCAGTTACCAGGTGGCTTGGGCTCATTCATCTGAATCCTGGTCTCTGCATAGTCCTTACACCTGAATTGGGAAGGCTTAGGTATCTTGAAGCTGGAAGAACTGGGGGTACCTGTGCCTTTTTCTCTATTTGGTTTCTCTGTATGGTGTCTTGGCAGGTTCACAGTCTTGAAGGAGTCACAAGTGGTACCTGGAGCTCAGGACTACACAGGGAGGCGGGGGAAGGGAGAGGAGAGAGGGGAGAGAGGAGGAGAAGGCAGGAAAGGTGGGGAGAAGGAAGGAGACCTTTTATGATCGGCCTTGCATCTCAAACTACAGAATTTCTGTGAAACTTTAATTACTAACACCAGTCTAGTCAGTTCAGGTTGAAAGCAAAAAGACATTGCATCTGGTTGTGGCATAAGAGTTTGGACCAGAAATACTGTTTTCCATGCTGAAAAGTCTATCACACCCTACTGAAATGAAAAGCTCCCAGAGTCATTACCTTTGTTAGATCACTGGCATATGCCTAATACTCAGAGTAGTGCATGGTGCTGATTAGGAATCTCAATATGTATTTTTAAAATAACTAAGTGAAAAATTGGAACAACTCAGGAAAAACTACTGTCTATGACCAATATTTGTGATATTTAATATCAACAGAGAAACTATTATGGAAATTACTATAAATATGTGCTTAAAAGAGGTAGGGATTCTTTTTATACAGAGTCCCACTTAATTTTTTTCTTTACTAACTCAACATAGGATGACAAATTCAACAAGATGTAGTCATTTCTAGGTTGAATTTTTTCTAAAATTTTGAATTTTATGAAGAATGTGAGAAGTAGATGACACTAATTTGTTTGCCTCCACTTTCCTAAATATTTAAATGTTCTTGTAGAAGGCCCAGAAGTGCTCTGTAATGTCACTCACTAGGAGCTAAATTCATGACACAGGTCAAAATTATTACTAAATTTCCAGCACAAACTGAAGCAGTTTGAGCATCTTCAATTTCAAAAAGGAAATTAAATTCACAGAAAAATTAGAAATATCTCCTAGTTTACATTATACCTATTTATATAAGTATGAGTTTAATGATTTGATATTTATTTTTATTTACCTTTTATGATGAAATACTAAAAATGAATTAAATAAATAAAACACTGGATATAAAGATCAGCTTAAAGCTAGATAATCTATTATTTGTGGAAAAAAAGAGCATATGGCTGCATAACATTATTTTCAGGTTACATTACTGTGGTCCTGTTTAAAATTTGTCTTACATTTTTCTGTACAATATTGTCTATATCCTGAAATAGCTTAATTAAATTATTTTCTAAGATGCTTTTTATTGTAAACTGTACATTCTTTTGAAGTACTTGTGTTTCTTGTTACTGGAATGTTTTAATCAAGTTGGTTTCTCTCAGTCAATAAGCTAGTAAATGGTATAATCCATCTGAAGTCTAAATATGAACTCTAATCAGTGTCTGGATGTGTAATGCATTCCTTGCCCTGATTGTGTGTTTTGTGTAGGTTTCACGAACATCTGGTGAAATAAAAATCCATCAAAGTGTAAAACTTATTGTTAGGTGTACCTGCATTCTACATAGACAATAGGTTTGACATCTTTGACATCCCTCTCAAATGCCAAAGGTTAAAATTAGAAGAAAAGATTTACTTTCCATGATATGCCATATATTAAATGGTACCCTACCTTTTAGGGGAAAATTCCATTAAAGGGCCCATGGAAATTTAAGAAAAAAGTCAGAGACCAGAAAATGGAAATTATACATCATAACTTTGCTATAAAAATATAACCTGAACAATGTAATGTAAAGTCCATGAAATAAATTTAAAAAGTAATTCTAGCTTATTGAAAATCAGAGAACTGCAAAGGGCTTTGTGGGAATTAGTCTATTCTGTATAGTCTACTTTTATAATTACATTTTTCTTTAAATTTGTGTGTGTGTGTATCTATGAAAAAGAGAGAGACCTCAAAATGCAAAGACTGTGTGTGTGTGTGTGTGTGTGTGTGTGTGTGTGTTGGTATAGTTGACAAGATATTCAGTACAGAGTCAAAAAAAGAACAAAGTATTTTGAATAAGGACTAGAAATTTGAAATATAGAAGGAAATCTGATGTGTGAACTTAGGTTAAATCTTCTGAACTTCTGTGATTATTTTTGGAAGAATAACACCAGACATGATTTTTTCAAAGGTTACATTAGCCTCAAAAGGGGCAGAGAAATCCTTTGAAGAGAATGAGAAATGATTTTCAAAAGAAAGAAGAACAGCATTATCAAAAAACATTTGGTTTTAAAATTTCATAATATCATTGGTGAAAATTGTATTATTATTTCTTAATTTGAATATTTTAGTTAGAAGAAAACATTTTGAAAAGTTCAAGGGTAAAACTTAAATACAGGAATGTTTCTCTCATACAAATCCTCCTTTTCTGTCCCTTTTCTGTATTTCCTCTTCCTTTTCTTCTCTTTTCCTTACTTTCCAGTTTCAGTTATCTCTCCATAGCATGTAGCTTGTTTATGTGAACTAAATGGTTGTGTGCAAAACCCGTACCATTTCACAGATGAATATCACACTATAAATTCAACTACCTGAGATGTACTGTAGGTCTGAAGATGCAGTGGGTTACAGTCCTTTACTGTGAGAACTCATTCCCTGAATTTGGAGCTGGTCAAAGAAAAAAAATCCTTATTTCGTGTTCCTCTGTTATACAAATTTTGGCTAAACAGTGCCTGGATATATTGTACAGTGATTACTTTTGCTTGAATGGTTTTCAGCCAAATACTTGATTTTCTTTTAGAAACTGTTCTAACTTATTATTTTTCATTCTGTTGTCTTCTTAAACAACTGGCAATTTAATTTTCTTTTGGCCTCTGTTAGTTGTTTTACCAAACTTAACCTCAAAATCAGTTAAAACGTTTTTGGCAAGGCAGCACAGGTTAAAATCCTATTATTGCCAATGGCTTATTTAAGGACTTTTTCTTCACATTTAAGGAATATAATTCAACAAAATGTACCAAATTCAATAATAAGATTAGCTAGGTATCTTGAATGTTTGAATAACAGCTTGATTATTTGGTTGAAACATAATTAGCAATGTTATAAGGTTAACTACAGGAAAAGAATAGCCAAGAACTCTTTGGAACACAAATGGGGAATAAATGTTAATGGAAACAACTATTTATGGAAATTTAAAGCTGAAAAATTATTTCCCTATCATTGACTTTTGCCTTAGTTTTTAGAGAATAAACTATTATTTTTAGTATTTCTAGATGAAAAAAGAGAGACTCAGAAAAGGTGAGTACTGATCCCAAGTCAGACAATAAAATAAAAAAACTGGAGCATAAGCCCAATCTTCTGAATGTAGAGTATGTGGATCATTTCTCAGGAAAGATCTTGTGGTATAACAAAAACAGTACTTGATCTCTGTCCCTGGCTCCTGGCTCTTAACTCCTGAAATTCCGAGGGTCCTAGTCAAGGAGGATTTAGAAAACCGCACTATGGAGCCAGTCACTACAAAGATCATAATTAGAACGTTGCAACTTTGAGCTCCAGCCACCATTTCCCCAAGCAAATAAGGAAATACAGATTAAATCCAGTCAACCACATCAAGTGAAAGTCATATCTCATTTGCTTGGGCTCAATCCTGAATAGCATGTCCTGTGGAATGGACGCATATATTAGTCACTGGTGATTCATCACGGGTACCCATATACCTTATTTAATTAACTTATGAAGAGTTTTAATAGTAGCAGTCCCGTTGGCTCTCTTATTAGGAAAGGCTTGCCAATGGCCATTAGTAGAATTATATACACATCAGAGGTAATAGCTAAAATGTTCATGTTTCCTCCCAAGTGAAGACAAACTAGCTTTGCAAGTCTATTTGTAAGGAAATACTGAAAAAATCTGTAAGTCTAGAACCACACACAGAGGCAAGGAAGATATGATTTTCCCACCATAGGACCTGAAAAGTTGTAGGCACCACAGCATGACAACTGTCAGCTTGAGTGTGGACGCCCAGCTGATTCAAGTCAGCATGGTTTCTGGAATGGTGTAAAAGGAGAACAGGTGGAGAGGATTTCAGCTGGTCTTCCTTGAAGAAACGTCATTGCGGCTGTTTTTCTTCAGGCACTTTGGCTGCTATCTTTCTTCAAGGGAGATTTAATTCTTGTCTCCATCTTGGATGTTTTCTCCTGGCTTCCCGTGCAGATCCCTCAGCATTCTTCTCAGATCTTCAGCTTTTTGGCACAGACACTTCTGCTTCCAGCACTGGCCCTTGAACTTTTCCAGGGCAGACCCTTGTCTTCCATCACAGATCCTTCAGCCTCCTGATGAGCACTGGCATGGGACGTTGCTGTGAGTTCCAAGCCCTAGACTGGCTCCTTCGGTGTCCAGCATTCAGACAGGTCTCTTGCACTCTTTCACATCTGACTCTAGTAAGCATTGCCTAGTGCAGTTCTCTGTAGTCAACAACCAGTTTTCAAATTCTATTTAGCATTTTCATTGCACAGACAGGGATAATGAAGGCATGGGAACAAATCTTAAAATTCTAAACTGCTCTAAATTGTGTTTTGTCTCTCCAACATCAGTACATCCATCTAGAAGCTTATACTACCTTATATTTGATATCATCCTAGGGATGGGAATGGTAACAGGGTCCCATTTTGCTTGCCTCATTCAAAACTTTCCTACCAAAACTTGAATCAAATTTCCCCCACAGAGACCTGTAATATCTTTTCTAAAAACTATATATCCTTAGAATATTTTCAGATTTTTTATTTTAAAGAGAGAAAAAAATAACATAACAATAACAAAGACAAAAACAAAACAACACAAAAACAATAAAAATGTGTTTCCAGGTTTTGATATTATCAGTACCAAATATGGAGAAGGTCTTCTCCCAATGCAAACATACTTGTTTTCCACTGATCTTTTCCTTGTTTGAGGGAAACTACTAAATAGTGAGTTTGACATGAAGCCTCCAGGCTTCCCCAATGGCCCTCACTCTGGGGTGACCTTAGTCCTGCCCTAACCACGGGGAGTAGAGGAAAATGTATCCTGAGTAGGAGATAATGCTGGAGTGCTGAAGTTCACCGCTTATTATACAGGGAAGTAAAGGAAAGGTTGCAATTGTTATTCATGTGGACGTTCCTTCCATAAGGGGACCAAGATTGTATTAAGCTTACCTTTTCTAGTACGGTTCTAGCTTAAAGCAAATTATGCCACCTCTGCTTTTTTTTATTTAAACCAGAGCCAATTTCTTTTCTCTCCCATTTTTGTTTCTTTTTCTCATCAGACTTGATAAGTAGTCTCATCCTCCCCAGACTATGTTCCTTCTCTTCCAGGTTGACAACACCTCCAACAGCAACAGCTGCATTACATCGTGAATGTCTTGCCCAACAATGGGCTGAGAGCAAGACAAAAAGTCTGCAACAGTCTCCATTGTGTAGCAGTGTGCTTTTTATTCTTGGTATGATATAATCAGGTCATGAAAAGACCGGGGTGTAAGTGGCTTGTCAATGCTCAGTTAAAACAGAATGATCTCCTCAAAGCTTCTTCATGTGGTTCACACTCACAGTGAGCCTCTTCAGTTTGGCCATGACCCATTCATGTTCAAGATTCCATTTCTTTCCTATGTCCGATATCCATGGTTTCTGTCATTTTCCTAAGCTTCTCTTTTTTAAAATTTTAAAAAATCTGTGTGTGTTGGTTTTGGGTTATTGTGCAAGGTGAAACACAGTATCATACAGGACACATATTTTATAAGATTGTTTATCAAAATCACCCAAAGAACGATATACAAGAGAATGCAGGAAATCTGTCCACACACTAAGACCAAGGAATCCAGCTGAGGGCCTGAATCTCACAGAAATGTCCTATGTGAGTCCAGTCTAAGACCTAGAGTGCATATAAATGTCTCCCACAAGTCCACCTTGAGGATCAGAGCCCATAACAATAGCTCATGCAGGCCTGTTTCATGGATCTATACTGCGAAGGCCCAAAGGTCAGTGGTGGAATCTAGGAAGTCTGTGCCAGTGGGATGAAGAATCTGTGCTAGCAGGCTGAGGGCTCTGCACTGGAGCTAGAAAGAGATGCTCAGAAGAACCAGAGCTCCCCTGAAAGGTACCATAGCCATCCTCAGGAACAGTAAGGCCCTGAGCTGCTCCAAGGATCAGGACAGTTGAGTTCCCATCAGGGAAGCCAACACAGCAAGCTTCTCTAGAATACCGGCAGTGCACCATCTTCCCCACCGGAGCCAGGAAGCAATGCTCAAAGTGAGGACCAGAGCTCCTCAAAGTGAACTAAAGCCATTCTCAGTGCCAACGAGGTCCTGAGCTCCTCACAGGATGAAAACAGCCAAGTACATCAGGAAAGCCAGCATGACGAGCTCCTCCTAAACAACCAACAGCTCTACCAGCTCCAACAGCCATTCTTTGCTCCCAACAGCCTCTTTAGTTCCCCAAAGCCTTTCTTTTTCTTCTCCAGGTCTGCCTCTTATGCTGCTGGCAACAGTTTCCAGTGGGCCTCCCACACCCAGCACCACCCTTACTCTGTTCAGCTGGGGATTATCAGTTGACCACCAGTTATCAATCCAATACACTGTGTCTATTCTTGATTCACTGAGCAAGTCCTCCATTTTGATCATCATTTCTTTTTATACCTGCAATCTGATTTTCTCTACAGCTTTGTTCATCTGCATTTTAATATTTCTGCTTCTATTATTCCAAAAAGTCAGGTGGGTGACTCCCAGTTTCCTATATCTCATCTGCTGGATCTATCCTGGATGTGCTGGAGGTCTGGGATGGCATTTTGCTCTGTATCTTGCCATTTTGTATTATTTTATTTAATTTTGTATTATTTTATTTCATTTTGTTTTCTGCTTTGATGCTTATAAATTTGTCATGGTACATAACTTTTGCACTATTTCTAACATATTATTAATCTAATTTGAAATGAGAGATTCCTCCATATTTTTCTTTTCCATTCACAATAAGATCTCTTTCTCAACCTCTTCTTTTTGTGAGACACTCACAATCCTGCAATACATGAGAGAGAAAGAGGAGAACCATTAGCTCAGTTATGATCATGTGATGTTCAACCTCATGTACTAATGGTATTGCAAGGCATTGCAAGACATTGCAAGACATGATATAATAATGCACAAACAAATTAGCATGTGCAGGATTATTTAGTTATTTTCTATATAGATGAATGTTTAGATTGTCTGTGCTACCCAAATCAATGAACATCTTTTTAATACTTGCTCCTGTTCAATACTAGATGCAGCTATTGTTATATTTGGAAAACTTGACCATTTACAGAACATTTTAATGATTACAAATACAATGACTATAAAAGTGTCTATCATAAAAAGCACTATAAATCATGTATATTTTTATATACTCCACTAATATATTTCTATATGTAACGTTCATATAGGTATGAATGGTGATTTGTTTAGTTTTAATTTGCTTTTTTCTGCTAACTACTGAGATTGGACCACTTTCATTTATGAATTCCATCTTTTTCCCCTACAAAAGAGTTACTGTTTTCTATGGACTTTTGTTATTTCCCTTATGATTTGAATGTTTCATATGTTGTAAGTATATAAGTTTTGCACCTACCATGTTAGTACTCTTGAACATTTTTGATATCATTTGCAAGATGTTTTTGTATCTAAATATATAAAAATTATGGTTTATTACTTTTTCTTTTGTGTCTTGCTTAACAAGGCTCCCCGTAAATCCAAGTTGTGACTATATTCCATATTTTCTGAACACAGTTATCTAAGAATTTACTTAAACTTAATCTAGTGGTGCAAAGTAGATTTTTAAAAAATAAATTTCTAGCTTTATAGGAAAAATGTGTTAGTTTATTTTCATACATTTATATAAAATGCCACCTACACCATTTATGTACTACTTGTATGTTCTTGTCTGACATGAGCCATACCTATACATTGCCATATTATTTTGTTTTCCTATCATGTAGTAATAGTTGATTGTTTTTCTGGAGAACCTTATTCAGACAGTCATATTTATAAAGTGGCTTCCCTCTTGATGGTACAAACTACCTGACACACCAAACTTAAAGGAAGAGAGGCTTAATTTGACTCATGGTTTCAGGGTTTCAGTGGCTGGTTAGCTGGCTCTAAGGCAGAAACATCATGGCAGAAGGAAATAGCATGTAAGCTGCTTAAGGCTGTGGCAAAGCAGTGCAGAGAAACAGAGACAGAGGAAAAGGGTGAGAGAATAGACACTGACTCCAGGCCTTCATGATACACCCAGGAATATGCAGAAATATGCTGTACTTATCCCCTAGGTAGCTCCCAAGCCAACGAAGTTTCCAATCTTGTTGCTGGACTGAATGCTGTCCAGTAGTTCCTGGCTCTTTCTATCATGGCCAAAGAATTGTTAGGGCCAACCTAACAGGTAAATACAACTTTTTATTTAAAGTAAAGGAAGAAAAGGAAAGAGAGAAAAAAAGAGAAAAGCAAGAAGAGATACATCCTGCCAGTGGGATAGGCCACCACAGATATAGGAAAAAAGCAGAACAGGAAGATCACCGTCGCGGAAAGTTACCTGCTGCTGTGGTTTACATCTGGAGGGCCCACCCATTCTTTCTGTGATTGACAGGTAACCTCCTGTTGGTTAGCCTCCATTCTCGCTCAGGTTGCATCCTGTTTTCAGGCACCCTGCCATGCCCTAATCTCCTGCTTCAATTTGACAATTAAGCTTAGTTGTCAAAATCTCTAAATATATTTCCCCTTTTTCTTTCAAATTTATCAAAATCTGTAAATGTGGTGTTGAGAATTGTTTTAGCCTGGTATGACAATTTGTCTTGTAATAAATAAAGCTCATAGAAATGTTTATTTAAATAAATTGCAAATATGACTTGTATGACCTGAAAACTTCTCTATTATTTTCTATTTACCATAAGTCAAGTTCTGTATGTCATGTCTGGGCCTTTGAAATTCTGATAAGCTTTAGTGCCATTCATTTTATTTTATTCTTTTAAAGAGTCTACTTAATTGTTCCATACTATTATTGTATCTTTTAAGTATTGCTTTTTAGACTGACTAATTGTAATATTATCACCATGTATTTTCTTCTCCGTGAGCAAAAAAGAAAATATGTTTTTATTTCTATTTGGTCTTTTCCAAGCCATGTCATTGTATACATTAACAATACTGTAAAGTTTTCTGTATTTGAGAAACACTGTGTGAATTTACAGCATTTTTGATCCTCTCAAATTCTGTTCTGTGAAGGTTTTCTATCAGGTATAAAGGTTAAGCATGAAAAAATTCCTAATGACAAAACATGGCAAGAAAATATCTGAAGAACTATAAACTTCATTTTCTATTATCCACATTTTAACAAAACAAAAACAAGTTATGGTGAAGCAGTCAATTAATGATACAATGGAGTTATTCTTTATATACTTTACAGTTAAATATGTTCATCATATAATTATGCCATTCCAGTATATTGTGATAAAATACATTGATTCTTGATAAAGGGATCATCCTTCCTGCCTAGAATTTGTATTTTTCATTTAATTCTACCAAAGAACATAGTATGTGTATAAAAATAATAATTTTCACACAAAATCAGTTTCACTAAATATACAGCAAATACACTTTTCTAAAATTTTTGTATAGAACTTGGATTGTGTTATTTATGCCTAAAATTCTATATACTAATGACTGCTTCTCATAGCATTTGATCTTTTCTTTAGTTACTCACTGTGAATAATTTCTGAGCCAGGAGATTAGGACATGACAGGCTGGCTGGAAAATAGGATGTAACCTGTCAATTACAGTAGTCCAGAATGGAAGCTGAACAATATGTGACCTGTCAATTAGGACCAGGATGTTGATAAAAAAAATCTTCCAACAGACCAAATCTGAGAGTATATAGAAAGGATGTCCTCTGACTTCATACAAACTTTCAGTCCTGCTGTCTTGTCTTTCTGCTGTGACCTAGCCTGCTTGTGGGATATAGTTCTTCGTGCTCTTCTCTCTTCTTCACTCTTTCCTTTCTGCCTTTTCTTCAAATAAAAGTTGTATTTACTTATTCATCAGCTGTACTGGCCTATTCCTTGGGAAGGACAGAGAAAATGAAGAACAGAGAAAACTTGGAACCAGAAGACATTGTGAGACCCAGCAGCAGCTTCATTTTCACATTCTCAAAATTTAATTAGATTCTGGAACTGCTGCATTTCTTTTAATGCTTACCCAATCTAAACTGATGTATTGGGCTGGGGATTTAGCTCAGCGGCAAAAGCGCCTGCCTGGCAAGTGCAAGGTCATGAGTTCGGTTCCCGTTACCGAAAAAAAACCAAAAAAACCAAAAAAAACTAAACTGATGTATTATTTTCTGGAGAAAACTTCACTTAAATCTGTAGCTAACTGATTGGTCCGTTCTCTCTGCAGATTCTTTTATTTTCTTTACTAAGAATTTAAATGAACAAGATTTTAATTATTGTGAATTTTTATGGTTGTATAATTCTGCCAACACTAAGCAGAGGATTAAAATTAATGGTATTTTAAAGTCATATCTTCCTTATTTAACTGTACAGTGGCACTTCAGTTTATGAGCTTAATCTGTTTTATGAATTTGTGAAGATGGTTTCATTGTGTTTGTGTGGGGAGGATGACCCTGGTTGCGTTTGTCACCCAATGCAGAGTTTGCAAATGGAAGCAAAACTTTGGTGAATGCACTTATTTGCAAACCAAATTATTTGCAAACAGAAATGTTTGTTAATCAAGGTATTACTGTATTTTAAAATAAAATTTCCCATTTTTTAAGTTGATGAAGCTTTGATGATATTTGATTATAATATTTGATTATAACATTTTCTTCTTTGCTAGCAGCTTTACTGTATCTTTCTCCTTCATATTTTTTCTGCATAATGTTTCGCTGATTTTGGGAACCTTGCTGTGTATTGGTGGCTGCTTTCCTTGAGAGCAGGTAATGCAGGAAACCTGCTATTTTCTTGGGAATGGTTGCTTCTCACATCTGCTAGAAGTCTCCCCTCCCCCTGCCTTGACCAAATGTGCATAAACCATTCCAGCTTGCAGTTGCTAGCTTGCTCAATAGATTTTAGGAAAAAGGGTGTAAGAGTTTAATTTATTCCTGTATCCCAACTAACTACCATACTGATTTCTGTCTGGTGTATATATTCTTGCATTTTTCACTTCTGTGTAGGAAATACTCCTATTAACCACCAACTTTTCTGAAGAATGAATCTATTTTTTATTTTAGGTTGAAATTTTGGTTTTCAGTAGATGTCTAACAATTTCTATCTTCCCAGAATTTTCCATAGTTTCTTTTTTTTTTTTTTTTTTTGGTTTTTCTCCGGTACCGGGAACCGAACTCATGACCTTGCGCTTGCCAGGCAGGCGTTTTGCCACTGAGCTAAATCCCCAGCCCCTTCCATAGTTTCTTATTTCATAAAAATATTTTCCTGGTTCCCTCTCTTTTGGAGAAATATGAAAATATATTTCTCAAGATCATGCTAAGCAACTCAGACAAAACCTATAGTTTGCATTTATCTCACTGTTTTGAAATATTTAAAAGATCTGTTTTTCAACCATGAAGGTACACATGAAATTACAGTGGGGATAACTATTAAAAACTTCTGGATTATATATTCTTTTGTTTCTATTTAAAACAATTGATTTTATATGAACATTTATTATAAAATCATCTTTATTATTGAAAATTACTTTTTTTCTATTTCATAAGTAGCTAGTGTCATTCACTCAAATTCTAAGAATAAATGAAGTTTACTTAAGTATGTTGTCAAAATAAATGTGAAAGATGTTTTAAATATTTCATGAAAAGTATTTTACACTGTGATATGGGTGGCTTTAGAACAGGAAGATTTTCAAGTTTCAATGGCATTGAGGTATTCATAAACATACTTGAAATATGAAATGCATTTAATTAACTAGATTAAGTAAATACACAAGGAGAAATCAATCAATAAGATTTCTAAGTAATATTTTCTGCAATTCATAAGATTAGAATAGTAGTGATTTTTATGACATCAAAAATAAATAGCCTTTTGTTTCAGTTTTTGAATTTACACTACATAACATATGTGACTTGATTTCTGGATAAATAAGTTAGAGAATCTCTCCATAATAATCTAATTTAAAAATTCCAACATGTTAGCAAAACAAGAGAATACTGTTTAGTCTTCCACATCTTCCAGTATGACTGGTGGATAAGAGGGGGAGAATGTGCTCCACCAATACTTCTAGAACCTTCGCACTTTTTACCTGTTGAATTCATTGTGCTGTGCTTGAATCCTCTGAATAGTGATGACTTCAAGGTAGAGAAAGCATGGCAGTTCACTGGGAGCTTTCTAAACCAGAAGTGACTTATGCAGTGTAGCACATCCCACCAGATTCCATTAGCCAAACCTCAGACAATAAGGTTACATAATTAATGTGCTAAAAATGCCCACTAGCTGCATATCCAAAAGGAAGGAATAAATACGCCTTTAAGTGAGCATTGTTGATCTCTGCCACTTAGACACAAGTGTAACAGACCGCTCGGCATACTCACTGCGATTAATGTCAGAAATATTTAACCTCACTTAGTTGATAGGCAAGAATTTCAGCTCATGTTTAAAATTGACTTTATGTTACTCAGTTATAAGTTATTGTCTGACAAGAGAAAACTAACATTTTGCTGTTTTATTTTCTGCTCCAAACCATAATGCCAATTACATTCAACACATAAAATTCTTGTAGGAATAAGAGTAGTAGTACATTAAAATGTAGAATTTGATTTCCATGGTCAAAGTATTGTCCATACTCTGTAAAAGGAAAATAAATAAGCAAACAAAGCCTCACATTTTCTTTTGCATTTATTTTTCATTTTTAAAATTTTCCTAACAAAATCATTTATTTATCTATTTTTGGTGTTTTTGAGAAGGTTTTCACTATGCAGTTCAGGTTGGCCTTGAACTTGCTTTGCTGGCCTCGAAATATCTGCAATTCTCCTGCCTCGGCCTCCTGAATGCTGGGATTACAGGCATGCACCACCACTCCCAGCCCCTAACAAAATTATTTAATCAAAGAAATATTATTGTATTTAATCCTGAATGGATAAATGTTGATACACTAATTTAGTGAGTTAGAGGTTTATAACAATTCTTTCTAAATAACACATTCCTCATATGAAATTTACAGAATATGAAGTTTGAAGTAGCATTATAAGAAATTCTAAGCAGGACAAAGAGGAAAAAATACAGAAGCTATTTAGATGACTATTAACTGTAGCAACACCAAACAGAGAACAGAAGAATCTTACCTAGGCTTTGCATGAAACTGAATTGCTCCCAAGTTCAATTGCATTTGGGTTTACTCTTGTTAGTTGAATTTATTGCTTGGACAAATGCATTATAGTGGGTACCCGCCCTTGTAGCTTCATGCAGAATAGTTGTACTGCCAGAAATGTCCTCTGTGCTTGCCTCATTCATCCCCATTCCCCTTTACACCTCTGACAAATACTAATCTTTCTAATATGTCCATACTTCCATATTTTCCAGAATGTACAATTGGAACCACACTGTAAATAGTATTTTCAAACTGATCATTTTCACTTAGTAATACGCACTATTTCTTCCATGTCTTGGCTTGATAGCTCATTTATTTTTAGCATTGAATAATACACTATTATATCTTTTTTTGTTTTGTTTTATGTTTTGTGATGCTGGGAATGATCCTAGGACCCTGTGCATGGAAAGCATGTCCTTGAGCTATATGCCTCATTCTAATTGTAAGGATGTAGAGCAATTTGTCTATTCATCTACAGAAGAATATCTTGGTGGCTTCAGTGTTTAGGCAATTATGAATGAAGCAACTATAATCATCTGTGTGTTGGTTTTGTATAAGCATGTTTTTAATTCTTTTCAGTAATTATGAAGCAGTATGGTTTATGAATTGTATGGTGATAATGTTTAGTTCCGTAAGTAATACCAAGCTGGTTTTCAAAGCAGCAATACAATTCTGCATTCCCATGAGAAAGGAATGAGAATCTCTGTTACTCCTTGTGCCTCCCAGGATTTGCTATTGTCAGTGTTCTGAATTTTGGTTTTTGTAATTTGTGTACAGTATTATCTCATTCTTTTAATTTGAAGCTCCCTAATGAAGATTTTCTCAAAAACTTACTTGTAATCTGTTTTTCGTTGGTGAAGTATATACTAAGGTCTTCCACCAGGTTTTTAATCTTGACTGCTCACTTTCTTATTGCTGCATTTTGAGTCCTTTTTTAGACTTTTCTTGTAAGTATTTGCTTTGATTCCCTCCTTTGTCTCCTGATTCTCTCATCATGCCTTTTGAAATGCAAACATTTTTAATTTTAATAAAGTTCAACTAAACAATATTTATGCCAGGAAAAATAATCTCAACTTATACCATTTTCACCAAAATAATGTAAAATTACAGTATTGTAGTAAAAGAATAGCAGGAGTGTTTGAGTTTAAGATGGAAGAAGAGATTAAAAATAAATAGTTGGTTGAAATCGATAAAATACTACCACTGCTGTCTTGTACTTAAAAGTGTGTAATTTAAGTTAGTCTCAGTTATTTTGACTCCTACTCTGGATCAATCAGTTACAGAAAATAGGATTTTGAAAGATGAAATATTTAAAAAATACTCATTTTAATTCCTGGTTATTGCCGCAGATTTTAATTTTGAAATCAGTGTACTTCAAATGTGAAAGTATAAAGGGAAAATGTTGAGGCTTTATTTTTTCTTACTGTGCTTATTATTAGCTTCCCCATCTTTATTTAGTATTTCTTTAGGGTTATGGATGTTTTTCACATAAACTACTTATGAAGTCAAAATTTGTTACAAAGTTCCAGAATTTAAACGCGAGTGTTTCTCTGAACAACTTTGCATTTAAGTTTTTCCTTAAGAGTAATGCCACTCACTTGCTTTCCGTGCTATTCTTGAAAATTCACTTTCCATTATGAATTGAAAGGCATCAAGAAACACTTGTCAGCAAACTTCTGGATTGCATAACTTACCCTAGGCACTTCTACTTCATCTTGGCATTAGGCTATTTTAAAAAGAGAAAAGCAAAGCTTTTCTTTAGAAAACCAGTGAGTCTCTAAACATCGGTTTTAATTTCTTATAAAAACATGTTGTTGATTAAAGAGCTCAATTTACTCTAATGAGGACCTCATCTGCAGGAGGACCAATCTCTCTGTCTTTGTTTTACAATGTCAAAAGTTCAAAGTAGGCCATAATCTGAAAATAGCCACGTAGATTCGTGATATTTGATTGATTGTAATATTTGATTGATTGAACTTGAGAAGCTTAGTCCAGAGAAGCTTAACTACACTGGCTCAGCAAGGCCACACCCTAGGGTGGGGAAGACCTGCCTTATGGTGGTTTGTCTCCTGGATGGTATGCAGAAATGAGGAAGAAGGGATCTGCTCCTGTTTCTTCAGAGGAGCTCCAGTCTTCACCTTCACGTTGGAAGTCTTCCTCCAGTGCAGACTCTTTGGTTTCTGGAGCAGGTCCTTTGGACTCGTGGTGTAGACGCTTTTGTTTCCACTGGAGACTCACTGGTCTCCTGATACAGACTTGTATGGGACACTGTGGTGAGCTCCAGACCTTCAACTGAATCCTTCAGTCTCCACCGTGCAGAGACCCTCTGCACTGTCCCTCATCCAACTCTATAGGTGGCCATTGAAAGTCAGTCTTGTAAATTCATGTATATCTGTACATTTTGTGTTATATGTCTGTCTAGTAAATTGACTGATACAAGGTTGTTGAGGTAAACAATGTGCATTTTATTTAGAAAATTGGGTTATCACAAGTAAACAAAGGTGGTATGCAGCTCTACATGGCTATAATAAAGATCAACTTAAGCAGAAAGGTCAATTTTGCTTACTTCAGTCATTCTTTTGAGAGTAACTTACAAAAGAAAGACTAGTTTGAATGAAACTGATAGGCAGCAATTTATTTATTTATTGTTTGTTTGTTTGGTTTTTTTTTTTTTTCTGGTACTGGGAATCGAACTCATGACCTCACCCTTGCCAGGCAGGCGCTGTGCCACTGAGCTAAATCCCCATCCCCTAGGCATCAATTTAGATTGTCCCATTCTATATTTGCACACTTTGTATGATTATGCTGCAGAATAGGAAACATCATTCAAGTACACCTGAAGCTATGGTAGCTTGGATGTGCGTTTCCTTGAGAGGAAGCGCATGCATTTCTTACAAACATCCAGAAATC
Source organism: Chinchilla lanigera (assembly GCF_000276665.1). Taxonomy (NCBI): domain Eukaryota; kingdom Metazoa; phylum Chordata; class Mammalia; order Rodentia; family Chinchillidae; genus Chinchilla; species Chinchilla lanigera. The sequence continues at coordinate 4,005,395 of NW_004955407.1, forward strand.
TAGCATTTTACTAAACTAAGATCTGCACAGTGTGATTCACACTTGTGCTGCGTGTCCCGTTAGGACAGGAGTTTGATATTCATCCCCAAGTGAAATGGCAACTTGCAATGCTGTTTGTCTCCCAGGACTGTGAGCAATTTTCCTTTTAAAGGTAATTTTCTTGTTCATATTTATTTGTACTGCCTTTGGGAGTTTGGGGGAAGAAACAATCATATACATTCATCCTGATTTTCTATCTCATAGGATACTTGCCTTATAATAAAATACTTACTTTTAGCATAAACAGAAGAATAGATTTTCAAACTCAGAAGTACAGAGAAGTGGCAAATTTGTTAATCTGGGAATTCACAGCATAGATGTGTAAATAGAAGTCAAACTGTCTATGCATGCCAGAAAATTCAAGTTCATTCTAGACAAGGGCTACTTTCTTATTCCTAAACCCTGTGCTAAGATTGTTGTCTTCTTTCACAACTTTTACTTGCTTATTTATTTTTCTTGACAGATTCTTGCTAGGCTTCCCAGACTGGCCTTGTAATCTTGGATACAAGTGATTCTCTCCCCTCAGCCTCCTTCAAGCTGTCTTGGGCTACAGGTGTGCTCCAGGCCACTAGCATGTCTTCTACACCAAGCTATTAGCAAAGGAAAGTATGAAAAATATATTTGAGTGCTACCATAAAATATTCTGCTAATACAAGAGCCATGGTTCAGATTTTTTTACAAGGTGAAACAATATAATGCAGGACACATTTTTATAATAGTCACCCAAATAATCATATACAAAGAGAGTGCAGGAAATCTGTCCACACACTAAAGATCAAAGTATCCAGCTGAGGGCCTTGATCCTATGGTTATGTCCTGCTTGAGTCCAGCTGAAAACCTAGAGCCCATAGCAATGCCTCCCATGAGTTCAGATGCAGGCCTAGAGCCCATAACAACATCTTATGCAGGCCTGTTTCACGGATCTGCACTGGGAAGGCCCAAAGGTCGGTGGTGGAAGCTAGAAAGTCTGTGCCAGTGGAATGAAGGATTGGTGCTAGAAGGCTGAGGAATCTACACTGGAGCCAGGAAGTGATACTCAAAATAAGAACCAGAGCTTGCCCAAAAAGTACCACCACTGGAGCAACAGTGAGGTCCTGAGCTCCTCCAGCGATCAGAACAGCTGAGTTCCCATCAGGAAAGCCAACATGACAAGCTTCTCCACAAGACAGAGCAGTGCACCATCTTCCCCTCTGGAAAGGAAATAATGCTCAAAGTAAGGACCAGAGCTCCCGCAAGGTGAACCAAAGCAATTCTCAGTGACAGCAATGTCCTGAGCTCCTTGGATGATATCAGCCAAGTTCATCAGAAAAGTCAGCATGACAAGCTCCTCCAAGAGAACCAACAGCTCCTTACAGCTTCTACCAGTACCCAATAGCTTCTTCAAGCTCCCAACAGCCTCACTTCTTCTCTAGTTGTGCCCCTTATGTTGCTGGCAACAATCCACATAAGAACCATGCTTACTCAGTTCAGCTGGGTGTTATAAATTGACCATCAATTGTCAATCTACCACAACAAGTTTGTTTTTTTTATATCTCTGTACAAATTAAATCTTCAAACTGAAATTAAAACATACAAGAGATTTGGGGATGCCCTGTTAGGTCTCTGGAGATCTCCATACCACAAGGAAAGAATGTACCTTATCATTCAATAGAAGGGTATGTTTCATAATATATGAGCATTTAATATCATTATTCTCATTAGACTGAATCTACATGCTTTGTATTAAATGAAAGTTTATTGTTTAAAGTTCTGTTTTTTATATTTCGCAGGATAATTTTTTTTTTCCAAATTTGAAATGTGTTTGTAAATCATAGCTATCCACACAAAGTTCTAGGAGAAATTCAGAATTAAAATGTGAGAAAATTTCATTTTGTTAGAATCAATTACAAGACATCTTTAAGTTTTATTACTCATTAAATTTTCAATATGTTATCCTTGGTATGCTAAGTTTTAATTATTCAACAACACATCTCACAACTTGAAGGGTGAGAGATGTATGGTTTCTTAATTGTTTTCTTCTTGAGGTAAAATTTATTGTTGTATGAGTTGATGAGAACAGTCAGAAGAGAATTTTGGTGGCACAAATTAAGTGATTTCCTTGCTTTCCTCAGCCCATACCAATCGCATACTCTTTGCCCAAACCACCACAAATAGATGACGGCAGACTGCCACACTGCTATCATGTGAAGATGGCTTTGTCTTCCTTTCTGGATTACCAAGTCATAGGACTTTCCAGGTACAAATTCTAGAGTTAATGCTGAGAAGAAACCTAGGGAACTTTAATTACAATCATTTGGAAATAAATAATATGCATTTTAAAGTAGATTTTTTTTGAAGCACAACATTATTTTTAATAAGCACTTGGAAATAGATTCATTAAAAAATTAAATATTTAACTTTTTATCATATTATCCATGTGTTCAATATCATTTATCATCATGGTATCAATGTAGATAGATAGATGAAAATATCAGTAAAATTAAATCAATATCAGTTGATATGTTCCTGAATCATTACAGTGCATTAAGTACTGTATTAGGTGTCTAATGTTCACTGTCTTAACTAATATTGAGACTAGCTCTGTGATGTAGGTTCAGTTTAATATTTCTGCTCCAGTGTGTAACATGAGGGAAAACTAGAGCTTAAGGTTAAATGTCTTCTCTAGGCCACCCTGTTAGAATGCATCATTGTCAGTACTTGAATCCAAATGAAGCATTTTTTTATACTGGCAAGAGGAAAATATGATGATCATAAAGAGCTCTTGCCAATATGAAAAATTCTTGAGTTGGTCTTACCATCATACTTTTGTCTTCAGTCTAGATAGCTTAATAGTTTCAGAAGCAGAATTTAGGAAAATATAAAGTCATTTTCATAGCTTACTATAATTTTCTATATCTCTAATATTCTTGCAGCAATTTTATGAATAATTGTACTTTGGCTAAATTAAAAATGATACTCAGTTCTCTGGTTTTTAGGCACCACCATCCTCTGGACTCACTCTGTTCTAGCACACAAGTATTTTCATCCTTAGTAAATATTGAAATAAACTTAGACCTATAGTGAAATGTTGGTCTCAGCCCAGGGACATAAAAATGTAAACCACAGCCTGGAATTTTATGTATCCCTGTGAGAATAAACTTAATCTTTTCCATGGTAAGGGTGTGGGCGTATTCAAAATTGCTTGATGAGGTTTTGCTAGATTCAAACCCTCTTAATTCACATATGGAGTCAGATGGAGACGTAACTGGGGTTTTGAAACAAATAAACAAGTCCTGAAACAGATGAGTGAATGATTTTGCTAGAATGAGTGAAACTGAATGTCAGGGATCAGATTTAAAGGTGTTAATAGGTCCGCACATCATCTGATGAGCTGCTTGAGAACACAGATTTTGGATTCTGCTGCCCAATAACTCCAATTCAGTAAATATGCAATAGACTTAGTGCTTCTAATCCATAGTTAATGTGATGGGCTATTGGCATAAATGACAGAACAGCATTACAAGAGTGAAATAATTCTATCATCATAGATACCTTTAACAGAGCTTGTCCGACAGGTTATTAAGAAACCTCTCTGTTGACCTGAGTAAAGTACTTAGGTCAACAGTGAAGAAAAGACCTCCCGCTACAGAGAAGCTTATGAATAACTTGAAGATTAAGATCTGTGATAATTATTGTCAATTTGTCTGGGCTAAGGAGTGGCCAGATAACTAGTAAAACACTGTTTCTGCTTGTGTCTGTGGCATTGTTTCCCTTCACCACTGGGGGTGGGCACCATCCTAACCTTTAAAAAGCAAAGAGACTTTAAAAAAGTATAGAAAAGTCAAGTTTTCAATATACAGTATTACTGAACAATACCAAGGCAAAAGATCTTGGATATCACATCACAAAATCATCTGAAAAGGTCAAATTGTAACTAAAACTTATTATCCTACACTCCATCCCCTACCCTCTATACCTATGTAATTGACAAAGATACTGAATAAATGGGATTTTTTGATGCAACTGAAAGCTTACAGGTTTAGGATTTCTACTTATAACACACTTATGGTATAATAATTTTATTCACACATGCAACAAGGATATATATGAAGTTTTTGATTTCTATTTCTTCCTTTCATTGAAATCTACTCTAAACCATCTGTCTAGAGTTCCTGTCTAGGAACTCTAGACAGTTGTAGTTAATTCTAGACCTGTCGCCACCTAGTTGGTTAATTCAGTTTAAATCTGAGATTATTAAAATCCATATGTTTCTGGAATATGATCTCAGTTGTTTGGTTCCTTGGAGAAATATGTATTTGCCAATGTAATCACACAGGACAGAATTCCTGGTAGGCACTTAATACTACTGGCCACAACAAGTATGAAGCAGCTGTTCTGTCTTCCTCTGTATTTAGGACCTCAAACTAAAGAGAAATGCAATATAAGAAGCTTAAAATGAAATACTTACATAAAGAATTAAATATGCTCAATTACCTGAGGCAAAAAATGTCCAGGATGTACCTCTCTTAAGAAAATTACATCTTTCTACTCTTTTCAAACTAAGTAAGATATTTAAATTGTTGACCTTCCATTAGTTTATAAATGAAGTTTCTAGTTTGAAGTTTAAAACTTCTTTATTTTGCTATTAAAATTCTTTCATCTACTAAATACATGTCAAACAATCAGAAACATTATTTTTAAATTTGCTTCGGTATACAGAAGTTAAGTTGTTAGTTAATGTGAAGGTATAAACATCAACCTGGCTTTTTGTCATTTCTATGTGTGCAATGCAACGTAACTGTAGCTGCTATAATTAGTACCTATATCACAGGCTCCGAAAGTAACATTTCCATTCTACAAAATGATTTACTGCAGCATTTACAATTAAAGATAAAACACAGACTTTGAGGAAAATATTACACTCAAATATGTGTTGGACAACTTTTGATATGAATAAAAAGAAATCTTTTTACTTTTAAGGTAACCACAATTACCAAGATATCAAGTTCAGTGTGTTTTACCTTAAAAAATATTGGTACATACCACATTGCTGTGTTTTTCTCTTTATCTTCCAGACTGCCCTAGTAATCTATAACATATTTTTACTTAATGAAACTTAGCTATATGTACTTGATAGAAACTTTAAGAGTTTAGTCTCATTTCTTCAATATGGCAGCACAGAGGTACAGAGCATTTAAATTCTGTTTGAGAAGATTAAAGTGTCATAAGACAATAGTGAGACTCAAAGTGTTAAACCATCATTAAGCCCCTGAGAACACATTTGAAAAAAAATGTTCCACATGATTTAAAGGGACTATCATAATTATTTTAACAAATATAATTTGGATTAAAATATGATTAAAGTGGTATCTCCCAAACCATTAGAAACACATCCCAAGGCCCCGGTTTATGTCTGTAATCCAGAATAATGCCAAACCTATGTACACACATAAGGATGATACATTTTAATTTATAAATTAAGCACAGTAAGAAACTGACAATAGCTAATAATAAAATTTAAAACTGCAAAATATATTATAACGAAACATGTCAATGTGTCCTGACCATACCCAGTCTTTTAAATTACATGTTGTTATCAAAGGTGTGTAATATTACATATTACATATGAGCAAGGAAAATAAAGCAAAAATGTACAGCTCAAATTTATTCTTTCATTAATTGTCATGCTCAGAATAAAGAGAAATTAACTACAAGCAACTGTTCATCAGCCAATCAACACGATAGTATAAGTTATTTTGAGAGTATTTGTTTTATAATAATATACATAAAGTGATACAATCTCAACCAATTTTAAATTGTGAAGAAAGGCAATTGACCTTGAGGCTTCAGTCAGAAGCAAGAACTCCACTGGCAGTTAGACTAGAAGCCATCTATGTCACACTTTAGCAAAATGTTTGTTTCATTTCACTCCTGTCCGGAGATTCTTCAGGAGACTTGAGATTAAAGGAAGTGAGATTATTGATCTGGCTGAGTAAATTTCAAAGCAGCTCAACATTCATACCAGCTACTTTTAGCCAAGTTTATAGTGAGAATCAGGAGCAAAAGGGCAAGTAGAACAATGTGGAAAAACATACAGTTTGGCTCAGGTAGAACCACGCATACAAGTAGGGCTAAAGAAGATGTGTTGCTGAAGAAATTTAGCACCATTTAAAAGATTCCAAGCAGAGTGTACAGGGATAAGAAGAAAGATCCCTTGAGGAATCAACAAGATCCCACCCACTGCAGGTCAGAATACAAAAGTATAAACTTTTCATTTGAGAAGAAGACCTTTAGAGTCTCTGCTCCAGATTAGCTTTCTAGAGAAATGTTTTCCTGGGATTTAGCTCCTCGTGAACAGCCATCCAGGAACACAGAAACCATGGCCACCACGGTCCAAGGGATCTGACTTCAGCCCTGGGGGTGGCAGGTCTTGGCATCTTTCATAGGACTCTGTTTTTTCTGTTGTGCAGGATGCAAGGGTTGTGAGAACAGAGAGACTTCCGCTCAAATTTCATAGGAAGACAAGCAGCCACTGAAACATTGGTGTGTGATGCTGTGGGAATGAAGCCGGAGGTGTTACAGAAAACTCTGGAAGTCACTGATGCCAGGAAAATGGAATGTCTGTTGAGAAAATCTGAAGGCCAAGAGTCAGCACAAAAGAGAGGGAATGTAGGCTGAAACCAGCAGGGCAGCAGGGGTGGGACTGCCAATACCTCTGGAATTCATATCTCACCAACGTGTGTCAGAGATGCCAGCTATGGAGCTACCATATTTACTATTTGCCTGGTTGGAGTTCATACTTCTTGTGGTCCAATGTTTCCCTGTCCCCCTATTCCTCCCTTTTGGAATGAGGGTGTTTACCCAGTGCTATTATACCTTGGGATTATGTAATCAGTTTTTAGAAGTTCACAGATAACAGTTTGTGTTGAGTTTCAGAAGAGACTTTTACTTGGACTTTTGAAAAGTTCTAGAACTATTAGGGTAGAGATCAGCCTTTGCATAAAAATAAGGATTGTTATGTTTCTTGTTGTAAACAGGATAATCGTATTGTTTGGTACAATTATGAATATGCTATTATCTTTATTTAGAGATTAAGTATTGTTTAAGATGTGTTTGTGTCTGAAGTTGGCAAGGGGTAGAATATGCCAAATAGGGTGGAGTGTCAAAGTGATTGCCTTGGGAACTGCCTAGGGGACTGGTACACCACTTCGGGTGTATCCTGCTGGGTCATGACAATGTGGTCTTCCACTCAGTGTGTCTGTGTGTCCCCCCCACCCCCCGCACACTCTTTGTCTCTGGTGCTGATTTCCTGGCCTCCTTTCCATTTACCATGAACTAAGCAGTTTGCTGTGCCTCTCTTCTTCCATCTGCTGCAGAGCTGGCCAACCATGGCCTGAATCCCCTGAAATCATGAACCAAATTAAACCTCTCTTCCTTTAAATTGTGCCAGCTATTTGTCCAGCAACAGCAAAGGGACCAATACACAAGTGATGGAAAGATAACAATTTAGCAATTTAAAGAATTAATTTTTCCCGAATGGAAGAATCATTGAAGAAGAGTTTTTCACTGAAAAGTATCACTAAAATAAAGGGCAGGCTGATGAGAATGGGCATGCAAAATGACGTTTCTTGGGAAAAATATCTGAATTCTAAGAAACTAAGAAAAAACCCCACGATTAATGACAGTAGAAACAAGGTGCCTACAAAAGAGAAAAAAATGGTCTAGAGAACTGTTGAGCAGCTTCTGCATAATGCTGAACTGAAAGGACGTCAGTGTGAGCTGCACTGCTGTGCGGGAGTCCCCCGGCTGTTGCACTGGAAGGTGGGCAGATGTTTAGAGAACCTCTTGTCCATGGACACCATTTGTGGAAAACTGTTAAAGCACAGCCTCGGTGTCTTTCAGAGTTCTTTTAGCCAATAGAATATACTCTGAATTTTTATGCAAATAAAAGTACTAAAGATTACTGGTTATGTTAGCATGGACATGAAACTGAGATTGCCATGATTAAATATTACGTACTATATTTTTTCCACAGATTTTCCTACAGTTATCTTAGAAAAAATATCAATAAAATTCTACTTACCATCCTGTGAATTGTATATAAAAATGAACAGAAAGGACAGGAAAGAGCACTTCTTGGCCTTTTGGCTAAGATCAAGTGAAAGGATAGGAGAAAAAAGCAAAATAGCTACTGACAGTGCTGGCATGTGCTGAGAAAGGCAAGAGCAAGAGTGAGACACGAAAGTGGCGGCTGTGCTTGGCTCTCGGCATGGGAGAGCGCTGACATAGCTTATAATCAAATACTTTGAAGTGTTGCAATATTGTGGAATACGATAGAATTTGTTACTCATTAATTAAAAAGAAAAAAAGGAATAAAATCCTTGCAGTACTTGGTACATTTTGTCTTTTGAGAAACATATGACTTTTATTTCGGTGAAAAAGTGGACATTTTAAGCAAAGCCTTCACTGTGGGCTAATGAAGCTGGACAGGTCAGGTAAATTCAATCAGTGTGAAATCAAATATCGTGGGTATGTGAGGGACGAGGAAAAACAATGTGGTGGTGGTTTACATGGCTTTCTTATGTACAGGATGTATTAAGAGACTGACCGTACCTTAATGGGAAATGAATTCACTAATATACCAAGGTCATCGCAATTTAATTGCCTCACCTTTTCACTAGGAATTTCTTAACTATGAAGACCCCCTGAAGAGAAATGTATAAGAATTTGAGCTCTGTGTATAACTTGTATCTTTTGATTTGTATAACTAAATATATCAACATCTTTGTAAGACATGTGTCTACATGAGGGAAAGATCCAAAATGTAAGACTCACTGTGAAAACTTCATAGAAAGATTAAAAAGTCAAATAGAGATAATAAAAAATAATAAATAATAAAAAGTAATAAAAAGTCAAATAGAGATAATAAAAAATCAACAATGACTTCATTATGTTTTACAATGTATTTGATGATTTATCAGTTTTTCAGTTTGGTAATCTTTCAATTAAAATGCTTTTAAATGTGTAGAGGGGAACGAGGGAAGGGAGGGGGGAAGGGAAGGAAGGGAAGGGGATTTCAAAAGAGAGAATAAAAGAGAAAAATGGAAACAAAGCTTTCGTAAATAGTGAGGAGAAGAAAGACTGTGGGAAAGGAGGGAATGGAAAAAAAAATTAAGATATATTATGCAGAGGCACAAATTCCTTATGATGGGTACTATCATTATGTATGGCAAATACATACTAATAAAAATAAGTGAATAAAAAAAGAAAACAAACTTAAAATCACATAAAATGACACTATTGGTAGGTTTTCTTTGTGGACAGAATAAGTCACCATACAGGGTTTGTTTAGGGAGACTTAATGAAATGCACCTTATTACAAATGCAAATAAGAAACAAATAGGAGGCAGTTGTGTGTAGAGAACTGTGTGATAACATGATTGATACTTTGAATTTCTCCCAAATGTCACTGGGAGGCACAGCTGCTCAGTAAGTGAGCGGTCGACATATGCAAATTGTGGCAAATAATCTTTTGGAAAGAAAAAGATTGAGATCATACCCTTTTTCTTGAGATTCAATGTAATTAATAAAACTCCCCTGATGGACTTTCACTAACCAAACTGATATTGACTGGAGAGACCTTTATTAAGAACATCCCAAATTCTTCCCACAAAGCAGAAGGAATCTGCATTATTCATCCAAGTTCACCACTAGGGCTGGATGTTTTTAATCCAAGTTCACCACTAAGGCTGGATGTTTTAGATGTAAGGTCTGGTCCCAGGAAATATGTGGCCACAAGTGGCTGTCTTTTCCAAAATCATGCTGATTGGTATGGGAGTATGAGCTAGCATTTGAGACTGAATATAATGAGGTACAACACTGAAACTCTATACTACGTTTGGGCTAAGGATCTAGGTCTCTAAATTAGAATGTGTGCTCTGGATTCTTTAGCATATGTGGGAATAGTGGCCAACAGCTGTATCAGAAGATAAGATCAAAACCAAAAGCACTAGTATGTAATCAGCCTGGGCTACCATATCAAAATAACATATATTATGTGGATTAAACAACATAAATTTATTCCCTGGAGTTCTGGAGGCTGAAAGTATGAGGCCAGAGTGCCAGCATGGTCAGGAAATGTACAACTCAGTATTAAAACTACAAATAACCCATTTAAAATTGGGCAAAATAATGAATAGATATTTCTCCAAAGATGATAGACACTTGGCCAATAAAAGCATGAAAATTCACTGACAAACCCACAATGATATAACATTTTGAACCCAATAGATGGCTATAATAAAAAAGTGTTGGCTTTTTTAAACTGTCAATACTGTCATATAATGCTAGTGGGAATATATAATACAACCAGTTTGGAAAACACTTTGTTGGTGTCTCAAAAAGCTAAGCATAGAGCTATAAAACTCAGGAGTTCTACTTCTAAGTGTATAAAAGAGATACAGAAATTTAAATCCATACAAAAATTTGAACATGAATGTTTATAGTAGCATTATTCACAAGGGAAAAATGAAAACAAATGACTCACATTTCTATCAAATGAATGGACAAAGTATGTGGCATGTCCATCCAATGGAACATATTCCTATTTGGTGAAACACATGTGTTTGTAGATGGTGTAACATGTCTGAGTCTTGCAAACATTATGTTAAGTGTTAGAAGACAGGCACAGAGCTCATATCATTTCATTCACATGAAATGTTCACAGTAGACAAATGCATAGAAGGAGAAAAGAGATTAACTGTCTGACTAGAACTGTAATACTGGGGAGAGAAGGGAAATAATGCATAATGGGTAAGTGACTTGGTAACATTTCTCCTGTTGCAGAGGCAAAATACCCAATGCCCCAAATTAAGGAAGGAAAGGTTTTTTTAGCTCACAGTTTGTGGAAGCTTCAGTCCATACTTGGCTGGCTCCAAGGCAGAGGGGCACACGGCAGAGGGTAATAGTGCATGGCAGCAGAAGACAGCAAAAGCAGCAAGAGTACAAGGGAGAAGGTGACAAGCAGCCTCTTTCCCTCCCTTACACTGTATGCAAACTACCTGCCCCAGGGTGGGTGTAACACTCACACCCATAATCCCAGCATTGGACCGTGGATCAACCATAAACTCTAAAAGCCTGCCCCATAACTGCATGAGGCTTTGGGGGAACATCTAGACACAAACCACAGCAGTAAGGATATATGTTTAGCTAAAATAAAATTGTATCTAAAGTTGTGGTAAATGGTTTATAAAGCTGTGGTACAGCTTTATAAACATAAAACTTCAATAGGTGAATTTTACATTACAGCAATTATGTATCAATTAAACTATTGTATGTTAAAAATAAAAACAAGTGATTTTACTAAGAAAAATAATGCAGAGGCTCATAAAAGTTATACATAGAGTATTTTCCCATATCAGATTCTCTTCTCATAGTTTATATTTTCCATGTTGAGTGAAAATCATCTCTTTAGACAGTGGGTTAATATCTGTGCTTTCAGTATAATGTAGATTTCCTCGCATTGGGGTAAGTTTGCGTTTTAATTTCTGGCAATTGATTACCTGAAAAATTAGTGTTTTTCTCTTCTTGGCCAAAAAATTTAGAAGAAAATGTGTGTCTTCAGTACCACTTTGCTTTTGACCCAGAGCCACAGAGTTTTCAAAGCTACTGCTTAGAAGAAAGCTTCTCTCTCTCTGGCTTTGTATGAGGAATGACAAACCTTTATTTGTGCTAAGTGACTGAGATGTTAGAAGTCATTTGTCAGTGAAGCATATTTAAACCTAATCAGGCTACTTAGAGCTAGTGTCACAATGTAAGGAAATTGATTTTTTTTGATTTTGATAGTTTACTGGGATTTACATTAAGCCTGTTCAAGTAATTTTATAAAGTTAGATGACTTTATGGTTTAGTTATTATAATTTTGTATTATAAATATAATAATGGACATTTTCAAGATACACAACATGAGATGCAGTAAAACTTGGGATTGTGAATGACTTGTTCTGCAAGTGTTCTCCAAAATAAGCAAACATTTGTAATAATTTTTTTTTGTTTTGCTACCAGGAATTGAACTCAGGACCTCATGCTTGCAAAGCAAGGCACAATGCTGCTAAGCTATATCCCTGGCCCATGTAATAAATTTTAATCTAACAAAGGCCCAAGGTCTTGCACAACTGGGCCAATGATTTCTCCCTCCCTCCCTCTCTCTCTTACAACAAGAGGTTACTGAGGAGATCTTGTCTGCAATGAAGGAGGAGAAAAAGGCAGAGAGGCGAAGGAATCCTTCACTTGAAACGAAATTAGGGAGATGTGGAAAACAGTGCAAAATTCTGAAGAGAACAACCACCTGAAAAAGGCTGTAGCAGTGCCAACAGTCAACTTGTTTAATGACAATGCAGTGTCACATTGTTAAAGTTGCATGAAAAGAAAAATATTCCATTGAGCCAATAGATAGCAGTGATTCCACTGGTGATAGTGAAAGTCGTCCTACACAGTAATCCTCTCTTGTCTCATACCAGTCTCCAAGGTTCACAAAGGTAAATGCAGCTAAATTTGTCTGTTTTTCTTTAAATTTTCTTTAGTTTTGTACTTTATTAAAGTGTTGCAATCACTTTATATGAATATTTGGGGGTTGTGGAGTGAAACATCCGAGTTTCAATTATTTCTTATGGGGAAATTCGTTTTGATATATGAGTGTTATAGATTACAAGCATGTTTTTGGAGTGATTATGCTCACAAACCAATGTTTTACTGTAGTTTGTAGATTTATTTGTGAAAATGGAGGCAATTTAGTATGTGTATGCCACCTATAACTCATAGAGTATGCGTGGGACACTCATACTGGGAGATTTGAAAAAAATTATAAAATAGTGTGGTAGGGAAAATCATAATGATAGTTGCCTGAGGCCTGTAAACAGGGCTTCATCTGTACTTCCCAAATGAAGGCGCAGAGGATGAGGCAGTCACCCTTTAGTACAGGGAGAACTCCGGAACTCGTTGCTCAAGTGGAGCTGTTAAAACAAAGGAGAAAGCCAGGTTGAAGTGGCACGTCAGGGAAGGGGCGCCCTGAGAGCCCCGTTTCCTCCCTCAAATCCCCTTCCACTGAGAACTATTGATTGGAAGACCCTAACTCGAAGTCCATGTAGAGGGGAAATTTTGTCCGTGGTCTGCATGTGTCATCTTCGCATGTTGCCTGCATATGTCATCTCCAGGAAGGATCGGATGCAGAGGGTGACCACAAATCTTACATAGGTGAGAACTGTACAGATGGACATTTTGGGACCCAAATTAGCTATTATTTACTTAAATATTAAAACAGTTGAATTAGCATTGAAGCTTTTCCTTATTTCCAGCCTTTTCTACATATCTTTCTGCCTTACACAAATCACTGCCTATAAACCCCACAAAACAAGCACATCTGGCTTTCATAGTCTGACACCCTCAGTCCCTAGAATAGTAGCTTCCAACAGTGGCAGTTTGTAACCCTCCATATCAGGCACCAATATATTTGGATAAAATTGGTCTAGGTAGGTACTTGCCCACAGTAGTTTTCATACATTCTCAGCTACTGTTGATGTACAGCTATGATTAAGAATGACTGACCTAGACCAATGTCTGGTACATAATGTGTTTTATAAATATTTGTGAATAAGTCAGCTATATATCAAAAGGCTTTTAAATGTTAGCTGTACATACAATGTTAATTATACAAAGGCGGAATGAAAAACCATTATCTATGAAGCATTCGTGATTATGTATAGATGGATGAACTTTTAAGTATAATTTCTGAGGTAATTATCCTCATGAATAAACATTGCATCGAATAAATGGACTTATTCCTTTCAACTGTATACCTTTTGTTCTTCCTAAGTGCTATGACTTGAAAAACAGTAACACTACCTGTTCTATTGTCCTGCCTGTCAAATTTTGGTTCACTCAATAAAATTATTTCTTCACTTCCTTATCAGGTTGATTTCCAGATATTATGCTTTTAAATTTTCTATTTAAAGTTAAAGGGTCCATATTTTCTTACTTTCTTTATACTGTAATTGCCATAATTAAGTCCACTATCTTATATACTTTTTTTTTAACTGAAACAGCTTTCTAATCAATCCTTTGCCTCCAGTTTTCACCATCTATAATGCATTCTTAAGTTGCCCTAAAGCACGAACCTGAATATATCCTCTTTCTCATGCTTACATTGCCTCATTGTCTTCTTGTTATATTCATAATGAAAGCCGTATCTTACATGTTATAAGGTCTTACAATATTAGCCTCTTCCTGACCCTGTACTTCTATTTCTTCAATGTGGCTTAGTGTACCCCACAAACTAGTTGTAATTAACTGCATATTGTGCCTTGAATCAGTCCGTTACTATCCTTTTCTCTCTTTTGTCTCTCTCTGTAGCTACATTTTACAACTTGTTCAAGGTTAAAATGAGGCTGAGTTACCTCTTCAGCCTCATTTTACTAGTTAAGTACTGTTTGTCCCTTACTATTTATGTGAGATCCCCAGGGAATATTTGCTTAGCAACAACTGAATGTATTGAAATTGAAATCCTTCAATTCAAGTATCAGCATTGGGGTTTAGATATAAGATGGCCCCCAGAGTCTCACATTCACTGGGCATGACCTGAAAAAGTGTTTTCTTGTTCCCAGCTCCTCTTCTTTCTGCTTCCTGGCCAGCATGCCGAGAGCAGCTTTTCCACTGCCACGCCTTTCACTATGCCCTTCACGTGGGAGGTGAGCATGGACTGAACCCACTGAATCCACCGAAACTATGAGCCAGAATAAGTCTCTCTTCCTTCAACTTGAGGATATTGGGTGTGTTTTCCTGAGGAACAACAAAAAAAAAATAATATAGTCATCTTTTCTTCCTGAAGCACAATTTAGGAGGAAAGTCTAGGAGAACAGCTCTGTTCTGCCCCTATATTTATATTGAGAGAGGTACTCTCAAAATATGTTTTTGGACTCTCCATGTGGTAAGTGTTATGTGGGGTCCTTGGGATCTCTTGGCTAAATCTCTCAACATTTATACTTGAATAATGGCTCTATGATCAGTGATATCCTTCTAGTTCAAATTTCCAGGTCCCATAATCCTCTTCAGTCTGTCAGCAGCACATACAAACACTTACTTTGTCCATTCCCTAGAACTCATGGCAGTAAGTTTTCATGAGAACATCTTGAGTCTATTGAAAAAGGTTTTTCTTCTTTCTTTTCTTTCTTTCTTTCTTTCTTTCTTTCTTTCTTTCTTTCTTTCTTTCTTTCTTTCTTTCTTCTCTTTCTTTCTTTTTTTCTTTCTTTCTTGTCTTTCTTTCTTTCTTTCTTTCTTTCTTTCTTTCTTTCTTTCTTTCTTTCTTTCTTTGTCTTCCTGTCTTCCTTTCTTCCTTTCTTTCACATACTTTAAATTCTTATCTTCATACAAGAATGCTATTAGTTTTTTTTAATTATTTTTCAAACTTTTGCTCTACTTTACTACCTATATCCTTTCATATGTTTCTCCTTGTTTGCCTGTGATAACATCTTTTTTTCAGTAATTCAGTCAAGAACTCAAAAATCACCTTCAAGTCCTGTTCATTTTGCATTCTATCTTCAAAATATCCTGCTATTCAGGACATACATGATGGCGTAATATTCAGTCATGTTAAAAATAAAATACTGACATTTGCAGCAAAATGGATAGAATTAGAAATCATTATGTTAAGTGAGTCAGACACAGTAAGACAAATACCACATATTATTTCTAATATGTTGTTTTAGTTACTTTTCTCATTGTTGAGACAAACTACCTGAAGCTCAAAATTAAAGAAGGAAAGGTTTATTTGGTTCACAGTTTGTAGAGATTTCAGCTCATGGTTGCCTGATGCCAAGGCAGCGCAACATGGCAGAGGGGCATCACAGGGGAGAGACAGTTCATGGCAGGCAGAAGGCATCAGGATACAAGCAACAAGTGGAAAGCAGAAACCAGTCCTCTTTCTGTTCTTTTTATTTTTAGGGCAGGTAGCACTCACATCCAGGGTAGAGCACCCTTAATCCTACCCAGAACTATGCCAAACCAATCAGTAGATTAATTTGGTAATCACATACCCTTAATCCCAGCATCACACACTCTAGATCCAGCCGCCTCTGAAAAAGCACCCTCCATGACTATGTGAGGCTTTGGAGGACATCTAGACACAGCCACAACGTATGTGGAAGCTTATGGTATTAACCCATAGGTAGAATAGTGTTACCTCGGAAATGGAAAGTGTGTATGTGTTGGGTGGGAGGGGGGTTAGCGAACTTGAATTTGATTAGTGTGTGCTCTATGCATGTATGGAAATATCATACTGAAACTCATGATATGCACAATTAATATGTTAATAAAAAGCTTGAAAATCTTAAGGTAAGTTTCAAGGTTCTGTAGATATGGCCCCTTCTCACTAAATCTGCTACTCGTTTTCCTGTGATTAACTTTATTCCAGCCACACTGAGTTTCTGATTGTTCATTCAGCTGATCAGTTGCACTTCTGCTCTGCCCTTGAGGTGAAGGCCTTCGCCCTTGAGTTTTCTTCTTACTGGTGTGCTCGGTACCCGGAAGTCTAAATGGGCTTCACCTTCATGCTCCACTACCACAGTCGTGCTCTAGCCAGACGCTTCCTTAAGTTATTTTTTCCCTTAGGACTAACAACTGGTATTTATCATATTTATCAACTTTATATTTATCATATTTGTTGCTTCTCCTACTAAATAACCATGAAGAGAAGGGGTTTCCACAGATGACTGTGGATATAAAGTTCCAGGAAATACTTGTTGAAAGGATGAAGGAACTTGTGAAGACTAGAGCTACATTACTATAAGTTGAAGGTGTTCAATGACAATTTTAAAAGTACTGAAAAACTTAAAACTTCATTTTTTTCCTGAAACTTTCTTAAAAGCAAAACCAGACCTTCCTTCAGTTTGATGTGACTAGATTCCAATTAAATATTACCTTTTATGTATTTAATTTTGGGACAATTTCTTTCTGCCCTTAGTAGGAAAAAATCTTAATAGTTTAAGAGAAGGATAGTATATAAAATGTTTTCAGTCTAAATGCATAGTATGTTGGCAATTAATTTGAATTCAGGACTCTGTCTCTTAGAATGAATGTCAGTAGTTTTATTTGTTAATGAACTTCGGGCCTCAATAATGGTTAAGAATCAATGATGCCAAAGTTAAATCGCCAGAATTTCCCTGGTATGTATATAGAGGAAGGGGTCCAAAGTTTAGAAAATGTAAATACTGGATTGTGATCACAGTACTCAGCCTCCCTGATAATATGGAACATTAACTAACCTGATAAAGAGGAATTAGCAAACGCCCTGCATGTTTAGTGAAATGCATTTATACCTGCATAAGGCAGTAAACCCTGAGAAACTTCAGAGGCTGTCATATTAATGTTTTCCTCCAGTGAGTGAGGAATATTGGGACTAGTCCTAAAAAATAGAATTTTATATATTTTGCATAGTTATTCAGGAAGAAAAATTCCAAATTGTAGTATACTGAGATTTTAGTGAATTTTAGGTGTGCTCCCCTGTTCCACTTGTTGCAAAATCCAGAATGCTGTCAGTGTTGAATGCAACTTGGAGCAAGAGAAGGCTGTGCCACAGACCTAATCTGAGGTGTAAGCCACTCTGCCACTTGTACCTAAGGACAACACAGTTAATAGTGAAGAAAATCTGTGTGACAGATAGGCAGGCTGGATGGTCTCCAGCAAGTACAGAGTGATTGAATAATCAAGTACAGAGCCATGTATCTTCTTCCCTTCACATGTGGGGTCTATATTATGTATAAAATCATAATGTTCGACATTAGCAACAGCATGTTACTTTAAAAAGTAAATGGTATATGCAAGACATTGCTCTAGAAAATCTAGAATGTATAGATAACTAGCATAAGGGGATGGTTTAAGCTCATAAATAGTAGCACTAATAATTTCATTACTTTTTACTAAATTACTACTATGTGCTCAAAGTGAGTTCTCAGGGACCAATAAATAGAAGAAGGAAAAACAGACTTGACTTGCAGATTGGCTAAAACAGTAGCATACTCCATCTGGCAGCACATACTTACTGTATTATCTAACTTGGGAAGGTGAAAGATATCTTCTTTTAGCATATCATCCAGTAGTTTATCCAGTTATTATATATGTACACCCACATATTTTTGACATAAATATTATGGATGGCATTGATGTACACTGATTCATAGGTAGTTGCTAAACATTTTCTTACTTGGAAAATCATGAATAAAATTGGAATATTTACAGCAAAACAGGATTGGGAAGATATATATGGATGAATATTCTAGAATTAGCAAAAAAGGCAAGAAGTCATGTATCATGAAAATAGTTCCCAGGAGTGTTCACCACGGAAGTCATCAGGTGGACTGGGGCACCATCCTATTGATGTCACTCAGCCTTATTCTCCAAATACCTCACTGCATCTGCAAGTAGTTCATGTACAAAAAAACACAGTGTAGGTAGAAATATGCACTAAACATTGGCTTAAACATTATGAACTTCTGCTCATTAAGACTAATCTAGCTATTATCTGCCAACTTTTTAACTGATGCTACAGTTAGATTATTTTGAGCTTTTTCTGCATGTGTGAGGCAGTAATATGCCTTTGTGGGAATAAATACATAGGCACTTGCCTTCACTTTTTAAAATACATTTGCTGAAATAGCCATCAATGAATTTGCCTTATTTGCAGACATGTAATTTCACACATCATTGCTTCAAAGTACCAAACTTATTTTATCATCACAGAAACAATGAGTTCATATATGAGAGATTCACTGGTCCTCTCATAAACTCTTTATTGAGAGGAAAAGGTTTGAGAAAAGAGAGTTGTGTGCTACTGAAGATTCATTTACATACTTCAGTTACACTGTAGTCCAATTTATGATTCCAATTTATCTTTAGGTAGAATTTAGAAGCCTTTAAACAAGGCAAACAGTCATGTTCATTGATATATCTAATAATATTGTTAGGTTTCTATTACTGTAATAAAATACCTGAGTTAATCACTTATAAACAGAAAGGGTATATTTTTATATACCATCTCAAAGTTTGAATTCATAACCAATTAATCTTGCTGTTTAGAACATGTAATGCTATAATACATCATGAAAACAGCCCAAGAGAGAGAAAGCTGAGGTTTTCCATAAAGTGGGAGTGGGGTCCCCTTAGCCCCTGAGAAAGAAAGCCTTCAATGACAAGAAGACCTCTTCTAAGCCCTAAATCCTAAAGGCTTCACCATCTTCTGGTGTTTCCAACAATACCTTAACAAAAGACTTTTGGAGAATATTCCTCATCCAAAATACACCCTTCTACCTCTGGCTCCCAAAAGCTCATGCCTATTTCACAATGCATATGCATTCTTTCTCATTGGCAAGTGTCTTCACTGCTACAGTTCTTATTTTTAACTGCTACAGTTTTATTCAAAAGTATAAATCAAATGTCTTCTCAAGACTCAAGGTAGACTCACCTGCAAGCTCCTGTAAAAATAAAAAAATTGCGCTCTTAAAACATACAAGGGTGGGCTGGGGATGTAGCTCGGTCGTACATTGCTTGCTTAGTGCACACAAGGCCCTGAGTTTAATCCCTGGAAACACACACAGAAAAAGGGAGACAATGGTAAGTATTCCCATTCCAAATGGAAGGAATAGAAGAATAGAAAGGTGCAATCAGACCAAAGTAAGACTGAAACCAGCAGGGCAAACATTAAATCCTAACATTCCACGTATGGAATCAGGGAAACATTGCAGATGGAAGTGGTTTCCTCCACACTGGGGCAGCCCCAGTGACACAGCTTTGTTTGTTGCAGAGCACATGGTAACTCCCTTGTGCAGGCTTGGCACACTCTCAGACCGTTCTCCTCAGCAAGCATTTCAGGTTTCTGTCACTTCTTTCTTCCTGAGAACCCCACTGCAGCTTTCACCTCAGTCTCACTGCTCCGTCATCGTTTTGTCAGACCCTGCTTCCAGAGATTCCAGCTCTACAGTGATTCCAGTCTTACCACACACTGCCTGACTTCCAAAGACACTCAGTGGAACTTCCTGTGACCCCACAACCTTTGCATTCTACAGCTCTTCAAAAGCAGCATCATATGTATGATGCCATGGTCTACTGCCAGTATGAACTGTACCTGCTCCCACTTAAATCGAAGTTGCTGTAGCCTCTTAGAGACTTTCATGCTGAAATGAATCTGAGAAAACAATGCCTGAGATGCTCCTTGGTGGGCCAAGCACCCTGCGTTCTCTTCTCCAAGGCTCTGCCCTGGAATGTCTTTGAATCTGCCACAAACGAGTCTTGTTGATTTCTAAGATTTCCTCTAGGCATCTTTCCTGTTGTCCCAGTGCAAAGTGATTGATTTTGATTTAATGCTGCCAAGCTCCAATCTCATTGGTTTAACTTTTTACATATTCTTTTTCTTGCCAAACTGTGCACCTTTCAAGCATTTTTATTCTGCTTTTTGCTCCTAGTACTTAGTGTAAGTGTGGCTGAAAGCAACTAGAAATATTGCATTCTGATGATGGTGATGAATTGAATTTTCTCTGCCAGATAAAATAGTGCATCACCTTTAAACTCAGTCTCTAATAAAATCTCAGGGCATGGGCAAAATGCATCAGTTTCTTTGTTGGAGTATAATACAGATGGCTTCTAGTTCAATTTCCAATAAAAAACTCATTTTTATCTGAAACTTTGTCAGCTTGGCCTTTATTGTCTCTATTTCTTTCAGTATTTTGGTCTTTTGAGCTCTCACCAGAATTGACTGTGGTCTGCTTATAAGCACTCTAAGCTTTCCCTAACCTTTTCCTCAACATTTTTCGAATTCCTTCTGTAAACCAGTTCCAAAGCTTTCTCTGTGTCATTTCACTTAGAGGGAAAGAAATGGCTTTATTTCTTGGTACCAGTTTCTGTGTTAGTCAGCTTTCTGTTACTATAAAAAAATGTCCAAGTTAATAACTTTGTAAAGAAAATAACATTTATCTTGGTTCACAGATTTGGTGAGATACGTCCATGCCTAATTAACCCTAAGTCAGAGAAAATGTAGTTAATCATGGCAGGAGTGCATGGTAGAGAAAGCCCCATCATTTTATGCAAGAATTGATGGTGGCTACACCTTCAGGTAACCAGAATTCCTACTGAGTGGTTCTAGGTCTGCCTGGGCCTCCACATTTTCTCCCTTGCCCTTTCATAGATGGCAAAGGATCACAAGCAATTCAAATTCTGAGTATATCATTATCCTTTTTTCTTTAACACTATACATATTCCTTAGAGATTTATTGATTAAGTTGATTTCAATAATCCACATGAGTACACTTTCTGTGGACTGTAATTAATGTAGCTAGTTCCCTCAGAGAAGAGAGAATGAACTGCAAAATAAATTCAAAGAAATTTTGGAATTAAAGGGTCTCAGGCTCCATCCTAAGTCTTTCAGTCCATTCCCTTTGAAACTGAATGCCCTCCCTTTATATAACAGACTCAGCACAATTGTGTGTTTATTTTTATTTGTGGTTCTACCACTGAGTTAGATTTTACTCCTCATTTTTTTTTCCTGAACCCTCAAGAAGCAAAAATTCTTTAAATTGAGCTTTGAAGTTCATTTTTCTCCCTATGGCATGGAGTAGAGTGCTTACTGTTTTGAGATTTTATTTATTTATTTATTTCAGAACTTTCCCCTGTGCCAGCTCAAGTGGCAGAAAAAAATGGGGATTCCTTAATCACCTTGAGAGTCCGAGACAGAAAGATTGCAAGTTCAAGCCCAGTCAGGGCAATTTAATGGCTTAGGAGAAACTGTCTTAAAATAAAAATAAAAAATAAAAAAAGGGCTGGAGCTGAAGCTTAATGCAAAGTCCTGTACTCAATCTTCAGTACAAAAAGGGAAGTGGAAGCTCCACCCTGCAGTTTGAGTAAGTGTACTCATGGTGACAGTGAATAGCCAAGTGAAACCACTTTGATTTTCTAAAGTTTTCCTTTCAATTGCTACTGTATTCTAAGCAAATACAGGCAACAATTTACATAATCACAACACTGCTGCAAGCCACTGATTAACAATATCCTACTTAACTATTTAATTCAAAAGAAGCCTGAACTGAAGATTTTTATCCTGGGACTACTTCTGGTTTCATGAATGATATTGGTTAATTTAAACCAAAATATCAAATGATACTCAATACTGAAAATATATATGATTTAATTCAGAGAAGCATTTAGAGAGATAATGGGAAATTTAAAAATCCAGTAGGATATGTGAAAGAGAATACAAAGTAAACAACCACAGGAATCTTTTACCCCTGCTAGGCTGGAGGAACAAAGGAAGAGCTTTGCTTCCAGAGCTCAGGAGCCTGCACTGTTCCCTGGAACCTGGAGCCTCAGGAGTCCGGGCTGAGGGAAGCAGTGGTTGCCAGGGATGCCACCTGGCCCTGCTTATATTTCTTTTTAGCCTAATTCAACCAGAAGTTATTTGACACAGAGTCTGGAAAATGCACAGCCTTGCATAGCCCGTTTTTGTTTGATGCTAAGCAGAGCAGTGCAGAAGGAGGAATGCATTTGAAGTCAAACAACCCAAGGGGTGGCAAATGTTAATGGGCTATACTGAATTCTGGCTCACTTAGTAGCAAATTAAGAGCTCATTTCCTAGCACTTGTGAGACCAGAAGGGACAAGGTCTCAGCAGAAGTGTTTGACTTGTTCTTTCCATCCCAGGGTAATTTTACTTTTATTCATGTGGATTTGTAGAAAGCAAAGGCAATAATAGCAAATAACTCATGTAAATATAAGATTTATTGCTTTCCACAAGGCAGGAGAACTGTTAAAAATTGTATACCACTTAAACAAAGAAAAATTCCCACCAATTCTAAAATATGCGCTGAGTCCCCACTAGTAATTATTCATGTATTGTTTTACATGTCCTGTAAGTTCAAATTTTAAACTAATGCATTCAGTATTAGAATTCAAAATTCATTTTTTTTTTCTGATTGAATGACATATGAACTACAAATAAATGACTCTGTTGGACATTTTTAGGTATCTATAAAACTGGAAACCAGCCCTCAAATGACTATAGATCCATTCAAATACATAATACTTTTAAAATTGAAAGTTAACCATGAATATATTTTGATTTATTAACTGAAATCTCAGATAGATGCTGTCACTATGGCCTTAGTTTGTGGAGAAGAGAATTATACTAGTCATCAGAAGAGTAGGATTTATGTCTTTCATTGATATTTAATACAATTTCCTAATATTGCTTTTGATTAATAATCAGTCTTTTCCCTCAATAATGAACTAGTCTTCTGTCAGGTGTCTGAGTATCACCTTGTTATTTTGTGTATTAAAATGTGAACTGTTAGACATAGCGTGTGTGTGTGTCTCCAAGCTTATAAAATGCTGCGTGGTTATTCATAAAAGTATTAATACTATTATTAAGCCTACAGGTAATTGAGTTTCTTTATACATATGAAACTTTTCTTCTTTCACTTAAAAGCAATTTAGCTGGCATGACAGTACTTGGCTGTAATCCCAGCTACATGGGTGTCGGATACAAGAGAATAGCAAGTTCAGATGAGGCTGGGAAACTTAGCAAGATCCTGTCCTAAAAATAAAATTAAAAGGCCTCAGGATGTAGCTCCATTTTGCAGTATTTGCCTAGCATCCATGGAGGCTTGGGTTCAATTTCTAGTACTGCAAAAGACAACCAACCAACCAAACAACCAACCAGCCAGCCATATCTCTACTTTCTCAGTTGCGAATATTCACAATATTCCACAACCTCCCTTTAGCCAGTTCTAGTGTGACGGCCAAGTTGTTCCTAATAGGGAGACTTCTACTGGATCCCATTTCCATTGATTTCAGTTAAATAAATGATATTGCCCTCTATTTTCTCATAGCAGTAGTTTTAAACCAGGAGTTAGTTGCTGTTGCTTCTTGTTTTCTTTTTTATCTCTGTATTTCCAATTCTACTTTCCATAAAATATGTCTTGTACTATTACAGATATCTTAAAATGTAGTATTTTCTGTTACTTATATTTCATGCATTTTGTCTTTTTATAAATGTGCACTTGGTAAGTTTTTGTTTACAATGCGATATTTCTTTCTGCTTATTTTCTTTTTTTCCACAGAGCTCTGCTCTCACCTTTACAGTAAACAAACATATTTTGTTTAAATATGTACCTTCCCAGGATTCTCATAGGACAAGGAAGGAAATGCCTTATCAGTGTTTGGGTTCAGAGTGCGTCTCAGAGCCTGGCAGGTACACAGAAGGATTTAACAACTCTTCGATTTAACAGATGAGTGACTATAAAAAGTGCTTACTTGTAAGGCAGCATGCGGTTGCTAGACAGAAACTGTCAACTTCTATATCTGCTCTATGTTTAGCACTATGTTTAGCACTATACTAAGTAATTACTCTGCAGGTGGATTGAGCTTTCTGTGACTTGATGTTTTCTATAAATGGTAACCAGTAATATATGTGACTGTGAGTGCATAATTGCCTTTTTTCAATTAAAAATAAGGGATAATTTTCTTATTAAAAATACAAACTTCCTTCCTATATTTAACTAAATCCTTCTATAATATTCTATGAAACTAAGTGCTATTTTGTTACTGCTAATTCATTCAAGACTAACTAATTAAAGCATGGTAGGTATCTAGGATTAGTTGAATTATTTAGTGTATCCACTCATAAATATTTTAAAATTTCATAACCAATACACTTTCCAGCATGTGATAATAGACAGTGAAAAAAGCAATAGGGAATTATAGGCCTAATATAACAGAATATGTTCAGAGATGCAGCTCAGCGGGAGGACTCCTGCTTAGCTTGTGCGACGTGGTGGGCTCCATACCTAACACCACGCAGACACACCAGCACATACACACAGTGGAGCTAAAAGTATATATTTTGAGTGTCTGTTCTTAAAGATTGTGATAAAGAAGATAACAGTCTTTAAAAATTACTAATTACAGGCCCAAAATTACAGTAAGAACTTTATATGGATTGTATGTTTCACACCCAAACCAGCGTATATGGTAGAGAATTTCCTCTCATGATAGGAAATTTGTAATCTATAGAGACTAAATAAATTACCTCAAATTACGTACTTCATAACTGGTCTTGTCAAGATTTAAATCCATACAATTTAATTTTCTGTCCATAACCTTTATCATTCAGCTACAGTAAATTTCAAATTATGAAGTGAACTTATATTTTCAGTTAATGCTAATATGGTACAGACAAAATACTAGCCCATGTCTTTGTGTTAGTAGAGTGGGTCAGTTGAAGAAGGTCCCATTTTATTTAACATATGCTTATTATTCTCTAAAATACATTGTGCCTTTCCACTAGACAGAGATACTATTTCCACAAAACAAAGTGTGTGCTTTCCATGGACCTGTGCTTGTTGGGCAAAACCCACAGATTCAGCCCAAATGGTGCACAGAATGGACCCTTCCTTCCACACTTGTCCATCATTTTCTAAAATGTGTATTTTCTTTCTTGGCAAAAACTCTATTAGGTTGTTTTACAACTCTCTATCAAAAAAATCAAGGGAGATTTCAGCTCACAGCTCTGGTCTATAATTTTAAATTATTAAAGATCATTATAACCTGTAATGGGTACATATTTTAAGAATCTTGACTATAACAGACCATTAACTTGACAAGTGGCACATAATATTTCCTCCAAAAATATTATCATATGACTTACATTGTTTGTGAAGTAACATCTGGTTATACTGATAGCATAAATCTATAACAGATGACAGACGATAGTTTGATTTTACCTCAATAAGAATAATAAGTTCATCAATTATTGATTTATTCAATGTTTACTTTTACTTTCTTTTCTTAGTGTTAAATTATGTCTTTGGTTCCCTTTCTATTTTTTAGAAGACTACAGGACTGATTTTTTTAATGCAAAAATCTCCAGATTTCAACTTAAGCCCCTCTCCACTTCTTTAAACTGGGAGAAGGAAAGCACGTGTCCTAGGAACTAGGAAAAACATTATAGAACTAAGTATTCTAGGGAAGAGATAAACTTGAGTGCTATTTGTTAATATCCACTGAAATCACAGAAGAGAAAAGTAGGTCTCCACATTCTCAGAAGGTTGCTTGAAAATCCAAATGACATGCACAACATATTGAAATATTCCATGACGGATTCGCCACATTTACTGCAGTATTAATATAAGAAGATTCTTGAAGGATTCACCTTCTTGCTTACTGATGAGTGGAATTGTTTGTGTCTCAACTGGGACTATAATTGGCAAATATTCCCCTCTTAGCTTTTCAGAATACCTCAGAGAAAATGTAAAGCACAGGAGGAGCACAGTGAGGGAGACAGGGTCTTTTAAACAGGTGACATCATTCATCAAAACAAAATCAAGGTTTATTTTGGTGACAAACATTACTCTTGCACAAGAGAAGTTATAACAATGTATTTGCATACTGTTTCCTGTGTCACCTATAGATACTAGAATACATTTGAAGTTTTTCTAAAGTGATATTCTTTGTCTAAAAATCTGTTTATTTGAAAAGTGAATAAAAATAGGTTTCTTGCTCATACTTAAATTATACCTATAGATCATTTAAATGATAAAATAGCATAAGACTTTATTCTAGCTGAAATTATTTTTAAATTTATTTAAAAAAAGAATAAAAAACAAAATAACAGCAATATGGGATAATTGTACTGCTGATGCCTAATGGTTTATTGAAAGGAACAGTTAATGCTTAAGTTTTTGACCAATTTTGCATGCTTATATCTGGTAATCTGAACAACTAATTTGAAAACAATAATATGCACTATAACAACCATTGGTGAATTTCTATGATCTTGTCTAGTGAAGCTCTGTATCATTTCTAATGTTTTCTATTATTTGTTATTCTCTTTAGCTGAAATTACTTTTGGATACTCAATTTTTCTTATAGATAAGTGATTTTCCATGCACAGGAAGCTTTTATCATTTCTGTCAAGCTCCATGATGAGAATTGTATACATATTACTTCTTTATCCTATTTTTCACATTGGTATTATTATCTTTACTTTACCAATAAATAAATTAAAATTTACAATATTTATGATAATGTACTTCTAAGAAAGTGATTGGGCATGGTTTGAATCTAACCCTAACTAAATATTTAATGTCTTAGCCTTCATCCTGTTATGTAATGGAAAACATTCTCTCATCATTCTTCTGTTTTCTGAGAGAAGATATATGTTAAGAAGTAATACCTTTCATTTTTAAAAATTATATTTCCCAGTGTTGTGTCTTCTCTATCAGTTGTACTTCAAATAATTTTTAAAATTTCCATTCTACTTCACAGTGGACTAAGTAACACTCCATGTAAATTCTTCTCTCTTATTTTGTTCAACAAGCAAATTCTAATAATTATGTGTTTCAAAGAATAAACTTCTAGCTCACTGATTCTTTTCTATTTTTCATTTGACTGATTTGCTGTCCTTCCTTTCTTTTGCTTAGGGTTTAGTTTGATCTTTATTTCCTACTTTCTCAAATGAAAATTGACCTTATTAACTTACAACCTATTTCTTTTCTAATGTCAGTGTGCACAACTACAAATTTCTCTCTGATCACTAGTTGAGCTATATCATAGCAATTTCCATATTTTGTACTTTCATTTACATTCAGTTTTAAATAAATTATAATTTCTTTTATGATTTGTTGTTTCATCCATGAATTTTAAAGCAGTTCACTTATTTTCTAAATATTTTTGAATTTCTCCAATTTTTGTATGTTGATTTCTAACTTAACTATGTTGTGATAACAGAAGGCATTGTGCATGATTCCCGCCCTATATTTATCAACAGTTCATTTATACTGCAATGTGATATGTCTCTCAGAATCCCCTTTCGGACTGGGGAACAGTGTGTGTGCTGCTGTCCCTGGGTAAAGTAGCTGAGGCAAGTAGAAACAGCTTACAGCCTTGTTCTCATGCGCTGCACCTATGTGCTCAGCTAATTGGTTTTCCTGTTTGCAAGGCTGGTGTTCTAAGGTTTCTGAACCTTAACATTGAATTTCATTTCTCCATGTGGAAATTCTTGGTTCATAAACTCAGAAGCTCTGATGTTAGGTGCATCATATCTAAGAACTGTATTTCTACCATTACAAGATGTTCATTATTGCCCCCTGTACTTTTTCTCATTAACTTAAAGTTAATATTGTCTGATATTGGTATGATTACTCAGTATACTGTTAACCCACTTATGCTTTGAATCTAAAACTTTGCCTTCTGAATATTATAGAGTATAATTTTATTGGTTTTTAACTGTTCATTTGTTTTTATTGAGTTTGAAAATTGTTAAATTTTTTTCCTAAACCAATTTTATTGATTGATTGATTGATTGTCTTTTTGAGACAGGGTCTTGCTATGCAGTTCAGGCTGGCCTTGAGCTCACAACGATCCTCCTGCCTCCGCCTCTCAAGAACTGGGATTACAGGCGTGCACCACCATGCCTGGCATAATTTATGTTTACTGTAATCTTGGATATGGTTTGATTTACATCTATAATTTTGTTATTTTTCTGTACTTCTCCTTTCTTTTCTCCCTCAGTGTATCTGTTTCTATGTTTTTCTGTGTTAAATGCTTCATACTGAATTATTTGAGTAGTTTTCTCAGAAAATAACTACAAATTATACAGTGTACTGCACTACAGATTATAGTATTGACTTTAATTTATATTTTTCCAATTGATACCATACACTTCAGATTACTACACTTTAATTTGAGTAAATAAGCAAACTTTGATCTAATATAGCTCCACCATCCACTTTCTTTGTGTTATTATTGTATATAGCCATCTTCGAGTTATACATGGAACGATATAATGAAAGACTTGTGTGTATCTTTTGTCATATCTGCTACCGGTGAATTTTCTCAGTAATTTGTCTGGGGAGCTTATTCCATCTCCATTTTACTCTATAATTACATGTTTGCAGGGCACACATGTCACACTCACCGTGGGGTGCTGGCACATGTAACCAACACTGCTTGCTTCTTTTATTAATCCCTTCCCTTCCTCCTCCCTCCCACCTCTTCTAGCTCTCCTGCCCCCTTTGCATTCTTGTTAATGACTTTAATCTTGGTTCATGGTTGTGGTATATAATGTCCACATTCACTGAGGTTATGAGGACCTTGTACTTGATGGATCCTCACTCTTATTTCTCATCCCCTCCCCTCAGTTCTCTTGCTTTGTCCCCTGAACCACTTCCCATCTGCAAGAGAAACATCTTGTTCTGTCCTTCCTTTACTTTTATCTCAGTCTGTACTTTACCTTGCTCAGATGAGAGATACCATACAGTATTCAAGTTTGTGTGTCTGAATTATTTCATTCAGCCTTATATTTTCCAGGTGCATCCAGATGACTAATATCTAGATTATTTAAAGAACTCCAAGAAGTTAAAACACTAAAAATTAAAGACCCAGTCAAGAAATCGGTATATGAAATGCACAGACACTTCCCAGAGGAAGAAGTACAAGTGGCTAACAACATGAAAAATGTTCAACAATTTGTGTATGAAAAAGATGCAAATTAAGACACAACAAAAATCCCATCTCAGTCCAGAAAGAGTGGCAATGGAGAACGGTGAGGCTGTGGGGGAGAAGGCACCCTCCTATGTTGTGGGTGGGAACACAGGCTAGTGCAACCTTAATGGAAATCACTTCCAATTTTGAGGGATATTTTGCTGAATATGTAATTCTTTGTTAGCATTTTTTTCTTCTGTTTTTCAACACTAGGTCTATTGGAAGAGAAAGTAGGTGGAAGTCTTGAAGACATAGGCGTAGGTTGAGAGTTCATGAACAAAAACCAAATGGCATGGGGAATACGTCAAAGAATCAACAAGTGGGATCTCATCTTATTGACATGTTTTTGCATGTCAGAAGAGAAGCTTTTGATCTTATTCTATTTTTCTGTTTCTCATATCATTTTTTTCTGCATTACAGATGATACTTTTGTTTCAACTCTCAAATATTTCAATAGAGTGTGTCTATCCATAGATGTGTTATTTTTCTTTTGTGTAGTAAGTTCCAGTATTGGGAAAAACAAAAGCACTTATATATTTATATTATTTTATATGCCATATAATAATTCGTATAAGTATATAAATATACATATGTTACAAATACATACACTTAGAAGATAAATGGAGTACATGAAACACTAGCAAGTGATTAAACATGAAAATCTTTTTCAGAGGGCATCACTTTCTCCAGATAAGGCATTATATTAGCATATGTGTCAGACATTGAAGCTGAGAACTTCATGTCCTTTGGATATGGCTAATTTCTATCAGTCTACCACAGTGGCCATACAACACCAAATTTTGCCAAATGACTGTCCTTTTCTAGGGATAAATATTTGATAAATGTAGACCTCTGAAAATACAATGGGAAATATTTAATATTATGAAGCAAAAAGTTACATGTTGCACTTTGGACTGTAGTAAGAAAATCATAGTCTTCAAGGAAAACACGAGTCAGTGTGACATGATGGCTATAGAGGGTTATGGTAAAGTTCCTTGCAAAAAGTACTACATATAATATGGCTTACAGAAAAAGGCTCCAAGGACAACATAGCAGTTATCCTAGGATTGGCTTGGTACAAAATAGCATTCTATAATGTGAGAAGAAAATTAAGTCATAGAGCTTCAATGCATGCCTACTACTGTAGCTAGACATAACCAAAATTAATTGTTATGAAAGAAGGTGGAGAGACAAGGAAACTAAGTGCTTTGACAATGAACCTAACGAGGTGGGATGCAGCTATAAATAATGTTTTGTTATTTATTCTCTGAAGGGGTAGATGGGAGAGTGACAGGATTTGAATTATGTTTCAGGATGTGGTAGTCAGTTTTCCATCATTATAATGCCATATCTGAGATAATTAACTTGAAAAAAGAGGCTTACACTTTTGAGTGACTAAACTTGAGAGGCTTACACTTTTAAAAATTCCTGTTTAGGAGTGGGGGAAGTTTTCGCTTTGAGAATATGGAGAGTATCCTGGAAGGAGGTGGCAGGAAGTACCTAGCTTAGCAAAGTGTTCACCTCATGGCCAGGAAGCAAAAGAGAAAGAGGAAGAGGCTGAGATGCCTCTGTGCCTTTCAAAAACATGCATTCGGTTACCTAAGTCCTCCCGCAAAGCCCAGTCTCCTCAAGATTTCCCATTTCAAAGGCGCCATCCTGGGGAGGGAGTGGAGGAGGGAGAGAGACACATTTGAAGGATAAATCACCATAATACTATCATGGATTGTCTGTGTTCAACGCAGCACAATTACTACGTTGAATAATACTCTGAATTTATTTTATTCACATTTTACCCCCAATTCCAGAGTGGGTATAAGGGATGGCCCAAATTTCAAAGCAAAAGAAAAGGGAACGCTATTTCTTTGAGGTGGTTGCAGCCAAAAGAATAGAAAGATAGGAATTTTGCAGCATGTTACCAAGAAGCTCTTGTGTCTTGTCCTCTCACGTCCTGACACAGATAAGGACAGTTGGTGCAGGCTTCTCCGGGGTCCTTGAGAGCCTGGTAGCTTTCTTTTGAGCTTTCCAGAACCATTTTTTTTTTGCTTCAGGATAAGATCATCAGTGTCTTTTTTCCTCAGCCTTTAGCTTTATCAACTTTACTTTCAGCATCTTCATCACACAACACTCCCTACTAATCATATAAGTCCCATGTTGTACATTAAATCTTTGCATTCAGAGTATATTTTTGCTTTCCTGATTTAATGCTGACTCATGTAGTTTTTGCTGCAGTATGTCTAACGGAATGTAAACCATGGGAATATAGCACTGACAGTTATGTTACCGTCGAATTTAGTAATGACCTCATTGCCATTGGAAATGGAAAATTTAAAAAAAATGATGGGTTTTTAGCCTATAACTAAAAGACAATCATTTAAATCAGCCTATAAGTAAGTGTGTATATAAGGTAAATTTGGGAACTATAATAAAGTAGACTGTAGGAAACAGGGTAAAGAA
Source organism: Chinchilla lanigera (assembly GCF_000276665.1). Taxonomy (NCBI): domain Eukaryota; kingdom Metazoa; phylum Chordata; class Mammalia; order Rodentia; family Chinchillidae; genus Chinchilla; species Chinchilla lanigera. The sequence continues at coordinate 4,037,437 of NW_004955407.1, forward strand.
ATTGTGGGGTGGTTGGCATCTTGCACATGTACTAGAAAACTTGAAGAAGGAAAATGACACAGACACTATTTAAATTTCCAGTTTAATGCCAGCACTCAGGAAGAATATTTTATAGTCTCACAGCCAATATTTGTAAGAACAAAACTCAACATCTGACCTTTTGTGAGTAGTTGAATCATTCAAAAAAACCAACTTACAGTCTTATCAGTTCTCTTTCTTTAAGGTATTGTTTTAGAATAAATAGAACCAGAAAATAGGTTTAAAACATTTGGATAAATTTTGACAAATCTGAATATCTTGACTGTTGTCATGGATTGAATTATGTTCCTTGAACATGTGTGTATTGACATCCTAACCTGCAGTACCTGAAAATGTCATTTTGTTATATATTTAATTCATTATGTAAGGTCAGTAAGATGGGCTCTACTAGGTGGCTGTCTAAAAATGGAAATTTGGATACAAAGACAGACTTACCTTTGTACAGATAATGCCATGTGACCATGAAGGCAAAGATTAGGGCAATTCATTTGCAAGCCAAGAAATACCAACAATTGCCAGCAAGGCACCCAAAGGTAGGAGAGACACAAGAATGGACTCAACATCCTTCGGAAGGAACATGACTTGCCAATAGCTCAGTCTAAGAGGTCTAGGCTCTACAATTACAAGAAAATGATGTATCAGGCACCCAGCTTATGGTATAGTTACAAGTGCTCTGGAAAACTAACACAAATGCAATACCCTAAACCAAGTTCCACCTTTGCTTGCAGAAGTAATCTTCCTTCTCAGGCTGAGGTATTGGATCTCTCTACAGAGGTGAAGAATGTGCTCTCATCATTAACAAGATTTTAAAATAAATGTTACAGTAAAAGAACCCAGTGAAATTTAATCCTGAATCCAATTTATTGAAATATTATTCTTTTATCTGGTGTAAGGGAATCCAACAGAAGGAAAGAAGTGAGATTATTTTCTTTTCAAAAATAAGATAGGATTTGTTATTATAATAAGCAGCATAATAGTAAGGAGGATGTTTTTATCTGTAGAATCATTTCTGGTGACTTTTGATTATTATTGCTATGACTGATACATGTGTATTTACTAATATTTTGTCCTATTCACTCAACAGTGCCCCTAAAGGACAATAATAAAAGTAATCCCAAATCTGCAGTGCTTGGAGCATTACATTTTTATATTGACTTTGTGTATAAGGAATGATACAGTCATAGATCTTCATGATTTTATGAGCAGTAGCTAATGGCTTGGCTGGATGCCAAGAGATTTGCATGAAGCCACATTGGTGTCAAGTTTTAGGGAAAAACCTTAGGATTTGCTTCCACACAGTCACAAGTTTATGAGATACTCATCATGGAATACAACGGAGACCTTTAACAATCAGAAGGCTAAGATAACACAGTCTATGTGTGGATAACATCTTCACTAGCCAGCTCAGGCCTTACTCACCCCTGGAATTTTTCCTCAGTGGGAACCAGAGCATCACAATTGAAGAGGAAGCTGCAATGGTAAACTTTCTCTAATCACATTAGTCTTTTATACAATTGAAGAATGAGTAAAATAGGTGTCCAAAATATAGAAGTAAAATATATAAGCAAAATATATAAGTAAATGATGGGGACCAATATGGTGGCTTTCTTTTCAGTACAAAAAAGCTAAAGCAAACTATAGGAACTCAACCCAGACAAGACCACTAATAATTTAGATCTTTTGATAAAGACTTGGACCATCATGCTAGGTAAAAGCCATTAACATACTAAGATGCTGGCTAAAATCCAATGTGATCATGAAATGTTTAAGTTAATGGAAGAAGTTTTAAATATAAATGCCATGCATGGATATGTCTCTAGTTACATGAATGTGCTTGTATTAGATATTTACTTATATGATTTGATATATATGTATTTTGCATACATTAACCACTTTTAAATTGTTTTTGTCTTTGCTTAAATTGAATATAAATGCATTGATATTGTTTAGCCCAATATTTCAGTGTTACATTATGGATATCTGAATAACTACATATGCATATATGGATATATGGATGGTTTAAGTGGATCTAGAAAATAATGACTTTTTCACTGAGTTATAAGAATGACATATCAGACTCTGTGTCTCCTCTTTCAAGATGAGGGTAAGCAAGTAAGTACCTATATTGTGTTAACCTCAAGCATATCCCAAATTAAATATTAAAATAGTAATGTGCATCAACATGTACTGTCAAATGATTAGTTTTCAACTTGACATCATTATTATCCTTTCCTACTCTGCTCTGTGCTGCTAGGAACTACGTTTCCCAGAAGTGTGTTCCTCTTTTGATAGGGGGCTAGTTTGCTAATGAGGTTGATCTAGTCAAGACATGGAGGTCAGAAATGAAGGGGACTCAGTAGTTATTACTTCCTGATGTTAGTAACAGATAAAAGCTGCAAAATTCGCAGAATTTCTTGAGAATTAGAGAAGTTTTATGGAAAGCCCTTGCGAACATATTTTGACTCTTTCAATTGAGCTTTCCAGAGTGTTCTTTTAAAATATTTGACAGCAGCTTACATAATCATTAATGGACCTTTTGCTGACACTTGACTACTCTTGTATCAATCACGTAAATTTATAGTAAACCACTTATACTTTGATGGTGTAGCTGCTCTTTTTGAATAAGCTATGATATAGAGACCTTCACTTGCCTGACATACAGAACTGGACCTAACATAGAACTAGACATTCACTTGCCTAATATACAGAACACCTAATATACATATAGAGCATATACAGCACCTAATATTCAAGAACTCCCTAACTTACAGTGGGGTTATATCCTGATCAACCCATCATAAACTGGAAGTATCATAACTGAAAAAGGCATTTAATACACCTAATCTACTGAACACCATAGTTTAGCAAAACAGTAGAGTATGGAGTATTTGTTTATTCTTATGATTATGTGGGTGACCAAAATTATGAGAGTACTGTACTTCCTATTGCTAGCTTGGAAAAAGATAAAAATTCCAAATTCAAAGCACGGTTTCTACCTATTATCACTTTCATACTATTGTAATGTCAAATACCATGAACTGAACCATAATGCGTTGGTGACCCTCTGTAGTTTGTTTCATTCATGGATTAATGTATGAATAGTGAATTATAACCTATTTTTACTTCATTTTGTTGTTTACTTAAGTATTTTATCTACAATGACCCGATTACATGCAGTTACTTTTTGTATGACTTATGCATAAAATATCTCTGAAATTTTACAGTTAAATGCATGTTCTCACTTATGTAACTATTAATATGGAAGTTATTCATGTATAGATATCTGAAACCTTCCACTCTATGTAATGAATGAGCAATAGCAACTTTAAATTCATGACTCATTTTAAAATTTTATTTTAATCAGAAAACCCTGCATTAACTATTACAGAGCTAAAATTATGCAGGGGATTTTAAGTTTTAATATACATTGGGAGATCACATGAGAAGAAAACATTTGCATTACTTTAGTTTCAACCACAATGCCTGTTATATTGTAACTTGTTCTATTGTAAACACACTTTAAATAAATGAATTAGTGTCATATGCTTATTCATATACAAAGCAAGTTAATAGATTTAAGCTTAGTTATTTTAGTCAATACAATATAAAGTTAGTTTATAAATTAAATATTATCATCATCAGGTGGAATAATCAACAGAATTCAAAAGAAATCTAAAGGAATTGAATGAAAACCTCATAAAGAAAGTATTTTACAATAATGTGCTTTGCTTAGATTTTCTTCCAGTACTTCATAAGCAAATTCATTTATAAAGATTCTTTTACAAAGAACTTTTAAATTACATAGTGAAACAGAAATTACAAAATATATGATAGTGTAGGCATTAAAATGCTTAAACTTAAAATTACCTTTTAACATTGGCATTGTAAGTGTATATTATCCTCAAAATTTAGTTTTATATTACTAATGTGTTTACTGATTTATAGTATATCAGAAATAATAGACCATATCTTCCCCAGGGGATAGGCCATTGGTCTAACTAAGGATTGTAAGCAATAATAAAGAAGTTTACATTACTAAACTAAACCATCAGATCACTAACAATTTTAACAGATACATTAAGTACACTAGAGATCTTCCCAAAACAAAAGCTATTAAGAGACATGGTCTTGTTAATGATTGTGATACAATAATATAATATAAAATAATTGATTTATTAGGGTCAACTAGAGACAATATGATTTCATGTGATAAACTGTAATCCATACAAGTTAAAATTAATAGCTAAGTGAGTCATAATTCCTTTCATATAAATGATGATCTGTATTCTTATCAGAGAAGTTTAAGTGGAAATCACACATTAAATACCCATTAAGTAGAACTGATTCAAAACTTCTAATAAATTCAGAAACTGATTTTTTTCATATGCAATTGTTCTACTAAATTCAAGCTTCTCAGAGAAGAGCATAAAACAAACTAATGAGAGGAGAGAGGGAGGGAGAGGGAGAATGACAATAGATTTCTGGGTTCTGAGCAAAGTGACAACTACTATCATTTTCAAAACAATGACAAATGAAGCTTGGAGGCATCATGCTTAGTGAAATAAGCTAATAATAAAAGGGAAGATTCTGTGCAGTCCCACTGACATGAGAGCTGGAGTAGTCGAAATCGTAGACCCTAGACGGCTGATCGCTAGTACTGCATCTAAGGGGAATACTCACTGCGGGAGACAGGGGTGGGAAGTTATAGCTGCATGGGTACACTACAGCTGGGGAAGATGCAGGAAGTTCTGAAGACTAATCTCGAGGACAGCTGCATGACAATGTGAATGTACTTAACGTCACTGAACTCTACCCTTAAAAATAGTTGAAAAGGCAGTTTGCATGGTATGTGTCTTTTATTGCAATTTAAATGAACAAATACAGGAAATTTAAAGACAATTCTTCAAAAAGTGTAGGATACGTTCAGGAAACAGAGCAAGAAGGTTCTGATAATGAGCAATGACTAAGCCAGGATAAAGGAGTGCACCTGACAAAACTTCAAAGAACAGAGGCAGGATTCAGTTCTCTTCTCCAAGGACCTGTGCTTGAAGGTGTGTCAGGTTTTGTCACATGGTCTTTGTGACCCTCGTTTAGGTCACCACCAATTTTGTAAGAGGGCATTCTTATCTCAGTGAGATAGAGTTCTTTTGGGTTTCCAGGTATTTCATAAGAACTGTAAACTGCTTTATGAGTCTAGAAAAAGAGAGAAAATTTATGGTTCATATCTTTTGCAAAGGGGACCAAGAAATAAAGGGAAGGAGAGGGGAGGAGAAGGGGAATAAAATGAATTAAAATGCATTACGTACCTGTACCAGGTCCCCACATGAATGTAATCATTTTGTACTGGAAATGTGTGCTAATAAAAATAATACAGGAGTGAGATCATTATGGTTTGGAGTAGATTAGAACAACTACATAACCAACAAGATATTTAAATTGGTTGTGAAAATTGCTGGGAAAAAAGAAGTAAAATGCTATAAGGCATGTGCAAGAAATAATGAAATCAAGTGTACTTTTAGCAAACGTAATATTAAAAGAGAACTATGGGAGATGAATTTAAAAAGCAGGATAAGAAGAGCTTTGAAAAACTCAGGTGGTAGTATCTGAAATGGAGGCATTAAAGATTTACTCGCTGTTTATTTTGAGCATTTTCCTTTCATTTCACAATGTCTATCATACCTCCTAGTTTTTATTAAAGTAAAGGGCAACTGGGGTGAGGGAAAAGAGAAGGGAAAGAAGGGTAATTATGTATGTATGTATATACAGGATAGCTAACATAATTGTACTACTGACTTCTATCCCTTTACTGAAAGGAACAGTTAATGATTAATTACTTCATCAATTTTGCATGTCTCTGTTCATTTTCCTGAGAAACAAACTTGAAGATATCAATATGTAATACAACAGCAATTGTTAATTTCCTACAACTTTGTCTGTAATTCAGTATTGCTTGTATTGTTCTTATGCTAATTTGTAAATGGGGATGTCTGTTTGTAAATATGTTTTCCTTCTTTTATTTTTAAAATAAAAGAAAAGCAGCAACAACAATAAAAAAGATTTACTCACTGGTTTTCTATTTCTACCTCCTTCGTGAATACCAAACAGTAACCATAAAATGGATTATCGGATGATGGCCATAACATCACTTTGACAAACTGACTTCTTTCCTAGTTTTAATATAAACAAAATACTAAATGGCTGGTTTGGCTTTACAACTGAAAGCTTTCTCCAATATCTAAGTGTGAGAATGGATGTAAGACCTATGCCTTTTTTAATGTATGTAGGTGCATAGTTTTAACATGTTTAAAAATTCAGTAGTTGAAGAAAATATTTGGTCATTAAAATCAAAATGATTAAAGAAAATGCTTATATATTTGAGCTACTATTTTTGAATTTACCATGAGGTCCTCTATAATAATATTGTGTCTCATAGCCATAAATAATAACAAAAAAATCTTAAAGCAGAGAAATGATACAATATCTTACTCATTCAATAACCAGTTTATGCAACTATTATTGTAATTCTGTTATATTTTTACTAGAATCTTCAGCTTAAGGTAATGGATATGGATAGAGATGTCATGATGTTTCTGCTAACGTGAGCCAGTGTCAAATCACAATTTGTTAACCATATATTTCAATTTAAAGGATGTGTATTATCTTCTGGAACCACACAGGTCTGATAATTGGAGGTCTGTACTTTATTATTTTATGTCATTCAAGTGTCATTATTTTATGTCATTGAAATAGCCTTGCAGTTATATGAAAAATTTTAAGTTGCATGACCTCGTATATGATTTATGGTGATTGTTTTCTTCTCAGTTTTACTAGCTTCTCTAGAGCACAGAAAATGAATCCTCAAATTACCCCAGGGCCTCTGAAACAGAAGCAGGAGAATTGCGAGACTCTTGCAACTGGAAAAGGCTATTTCCTCCCACGTGAAAATATGTCAAACCTCATCGGGGCAAAGTAAATATTTCTGATGTCCTTGAATTTTGCTGGGTCACCTACTTCGGCAGTGAAACTAAAAAATAAAACTCATGAACTAGGAGGCTTGGGCAAGTGGATATAAAATAAAATTATTAAGAAGAGCTCTAATCTTTGTACTGATAATCTTGAATACTTATTCATACCTTCTAAGATTGTTCCATGTTTCATGGCTCTCAGGAACCTATTATTTGGTCTAGAAGTTTCTTAAACAAACATCAAGTACTTTACAAAGCTGCTATGCAGCCAGTGCATTTACAATTAGATGAGAATTCTCTGTGGGTGTAATAATACTTTATGCTAATATAAGAATTTTAAAAAATAAGCTACAGTGTCCCTAATATTTTTAACCATTTGAAAAAAGTAAACAAAAATGTATTTTGAAAAGTGACACAAATATTTAAACAAAAATTCTTATTTTACAAGGTTTTGGATAAATACTTTTTAAAAATACTAATTTTGGAACAAAAGTGTATTTACTTATAATCATTAATAAATTTCAGTATGAAATCTGAAGAAAGTAAGGGGTATTGCAGTGATCTGATAAAAATTTGCTTATAAGAAATAAGAACAACTAGATTTGGGCTATCAAATGGAATTTGGAATCTTGTCAAAATCTACGATGTAGTTCTATCTAATTCACAACTAGCTTTACTTTAAATCTAAGATGACTGTATAGGACGTGAGGAAATATGTAATCAGGGAAATAAATTTGGAACACAAAAGTACCATTACAAATAATTATTAAAATATATTTTCAATGTCATGGTAAATATTAATATATGAATGGGTGAGCTAAAATATGTAAAGAAATGTATTATATTGTAAAAGTATCAGTATATGTCCATGAGGAAAACATCTATTAATTGTATTTGGATAAACTTACTTTTGTTTAAATATGTTTATATTATATTAATCATAAGAATATTGAGTAAAACCTGATGAATTTTGTAATAGTAAATGAGTGACAAATATGAAAACTTCGTTTAAATTTGGTTATGTTTTCCCTCTGGGTAAGGAAAGACATACATGAACTTTTAAGGCAAGCAAGTAGTACTCAACAAAATTTATGAGGCTGAAAACTGCAATAAAAAATGAAATGATACTAAAACATGAGGGTCCTGGAAAAAGCAACTGACAATGTATCAAAAATATAGATGCGTCAGAAAGAAAGAAAGAAAAAAAAGAAAGAAAGAAAGAGAAAGAGAAAAAGAAAAAGAGAGAGGAAGGAAGAAAAAGAAAAAAGAAAGAGAAAGAAGAAAAGAGAGAGAGAAAGAAAGAAAGAAAAGAAAAGAAAAGAAAGAAAGAAAGAAAGAAAGAAAAGAAAGAAAGAAAGAAAGAAAGAAAGAGAAAGAATCTCCATCATATTTCCCAAATATTTTCAGTACAGCCGCTCTGGTGATGTTCTAAGATTCTGGGAATAAACAAAGATTTGATTGGAGGTATATTTTCAAAAATCTTCAAGAGAGTAAATGACATTCTAACGGGGACAATTCCTTTAATGATGGTAATTGCAGGAAATTGAACACAGAGTCAGAAAAGATACGTTCAAAAATAGACACAGTAATGTAATCCAGGTGTGACAGTGATCATACCTGTTTTTATTTTCTTTTTTCACTTTTTGAGATCAAAATTTTTATCCTATAAAATGGCAATCAAGAAGTTTGATCTTATTTCACCAAAATCTTTGATCCTCTTAGTCATTCCCTGTAATTTTGGAGCTCATTTTCATTATCAGTAAAAAGAGATTACTCTATACAGTATAAGAATATACAAAAGATGTGCTTGCTTCCTTTCTTATCTGTTTTAGTTTTGTGATCCAGAAAATCCCTCAGTAGTTGGCCTCCATCCTCACTGAGCCCTTTTTACATCCTTGCCTTTATCAAAATAGGCATTTCAGTTTGCCGCGTGAGTTGGCACATGGTCTGGGAAATGTGAGATAGTCTAGGACCATGTTACATTTTTATTTGCTGCTTTGCATGTTTAATAATTAGACAAATATTGAATGTTGAAACATGAGCTATGGAAAGCTGGTGGGCCGTAATCAGTTAAAAGTATTTTTGCTGCTGACTATAGTGAGTCAGAGATATCATTTTTATCAAAAAATGCAAAGATTGTCCTAAAATAAAGATTATTCAATGACTTTAAAGAGCTTTGGACTATCTGTAGTGAGCAAAAAAATTTTTTTTTTTTTTTTTTGGTACCTGGAATCAAACTCAGGACTTTGCACTTACCAGGCAGGTGCTTATACCACTGAGCTACATCCCTGGCCCTAGGAAATATAAAGAATAATCTCATATTCTAGGTGTTTGGGAACTAAGCATAAAAAGTAAACATCCTTTCATAGATGAGGTTCATGAAGTTTTTTCTCAATTAAGTGGAAATCTATTCTTTTAAACTTTGCATATGAATTGAATTATGAAAAATTTTGACAAATTTTTTTAAAAAGAAGGAGGTCTGAAGAATTTCAAAAGTGGCTAAAGTGATGGCTGAAGATACAGTGAGGATTTGAGGATGAAGTGAGACGTTTAGATAACAGCATGGAAAGACAAATGGACGGATAACTGATAACTACTGCTGTTTCTCACCTTATCTATGTGGCTGTATATGAGGAGTTGACAGGCACCTCCGGGTATGAGGTGTAGCCAGGATTCGGCTCCCCGGCTGCATGCTCAGAGTCTCAATTCTCTCTATGTTTATTCTTGGAATTTGTTTCCACTCCTTCATTAGGATGCCTATCTCTAGATACTAATTTAACCCTCACTGCTTTCTCAGGAGGGAAGGACACTTCCCTCAAGCCTGGGCATTTCTTCCGCCAAAGTACTGGGATAATTTATGTAACTGTTGCCTCTTCACGGCCACTAGGGCATTCAATATTTTTGAGTCTCAAATCTTTCATGCTCAGACAGCTTTAAGTGCAGGTAAATCATGCCTACTATGTGCATTTAATTTTTCCTTCTTCTCCATGCAGTCTTCTGTTAGGGAATTGTACTTCTGTGTGTAGGGAGTAAATCCAGCTCTCCTGAGGCCAGTGCTGTGAAAAGCAGGAGTGTGTCACCAGGTGTGTGGCTGTGTTAGCCTCTCCTACCAAAGCAGAGATGGTTTTCTTTGTCTCTGTATCAGAGGAGGTTTTTCCAATTGCCATGACTACTTTTGAATAGCCTGTTTTAAGATCCTGAATTAATCTTCAGATCCAAGTCTGTTTAAAGGTTAGCAAGAACAACAATATTTAAAGGATCAGTTCCAAATTTCCCTTCTATTTTTTATCAGAGAGCTTAAAAATATGTAAATAGAATCAGTTTAACAATAGCCCCAGATTTCTAACAAGTGACATAAAGATTTTATCAGAATTTTCCTCCATTTTGTATAAGGACCAGAATAAAATGCAAATATAGATTTTCTTGGCTATTTATTATCAAGACCAAATGTTGACTTTGCATATAACATTAAAAGTTACAAATTACTTCTTACAGGACATTGCTTTCTCAAAAAACAATGATAAATATAGCTAATTACAATATTTTATAGACTTTGTGGATCTTGTTATTGTAGTCTGAAATACTTTGATAATACAGATAAAGCCTTGAATTTAGGCCTTTGATATATTTTGAGTTATAGCTTTGTTGATGTCTTATTTGGTGTATTTGATCATCAACGACAGAAGATTTTTTGTAATAAATCACTCTTCCGTCCATCTACTTTTCATAGGCATCAAGTGACATAAAATGCTTCAAATAATTCCATAGATGACCTCAGATCAACTTCAAAACTTATCTACATATTTTTAACACTGGAGAGTAAAACAAGTATGACTGTCTTGACTGCTATTCTAGCTTTAGATTTTTACTTTGTAGCAGAAATTAAAGGTGGCTGACACACATGCAACATCCATGACCTTGATTTTCTCTATCATTTCTCTAAGTAAACCCTATCTTGACTTAAGCTGCTAGCTCGTTGCTTCACTGAAACAAAAACAAAACTTCAGGGCCTGATGTAACGCACTCCCCTCCTGAGCCCACACCGGTCCAGGTGTTAAAGTTTGGACACCTTTTTTTCATACCCTTGATAGATGAAAACAAAACCAGAAGGAAGCTTGTTGAGGAAACTGTGTTTTAAACAGTAGTAGCTCAATCTGTTGATTTACAGGCTACTGATTTACAAGCTGTGAATGAATTGAAGCCTTTAGCAACAGGAAGCTCTGTCATTGGGAAACTCTATAGCTCCAGCTGGAGCCCAGGGACCTGATGGACTGCTTACAGGAAAACTCACTCCAGGAGCCCCCAGTAATCACAGTTGTTACCCAGAAGGAAATGTCTTCAGTGCTCTTACATGGCTCTTAATCAGATCCTGACAGAGTGCCTTTGATCAATGTATTTGCACCATGAGGTTACCCACGGGGTTCAGCATGTCCACATAGATTTCACAGTCAGCTCCCAATGTACACAACCAACAGAGAAACTATTCAAAGCTGATCCTGCTGCTGGCTCCATCTCTGTCTTATCGACCTCCGGGGTCTGCTGTGAGGATTAATGAACTACATTTTTGCAGTATCTCGCCATCTCTGAGTTAGAACCGAGAGGGAAACTCGGAGCATTGTTGTGGAGGCCTGTTTATTTCTTCTTTGATATCTCCCCATGTCTTAATTGAAACCTCAGACAGTGGTCCCGGCCTGCAGCCTTGTTTTAGACCTCTAAGAACACAGTGGTGGAGAGAAAGAAACCTCAGGGAGGAATTATCGGCAGACAGAGATTACTGGTGGGTGAAATGGCCCCGGCTGAGTTATTTTTCATTTGCCAGCTTGGTTGGTATCCAGAATCCGTGACTTGAAATGAAACTACTGTGTAGCTGCAGAGTAGAGAAACCCAGCTGGCACAGAGGTGCCCGGGAAAGCAGCTCGCGAGGTGCATCCCGAGGAGGTTGGGCAGAGAGCTATACATTTTTCTGTCACTGTAATTGCCTGTGAAATATTCCACGTACTTTGTCTGATTGGAGAAGATGGATTAACTCCATTTTGTCCTAGGGTGAGAGAAAGGACGAAATCTGCCCTAAACTGAGATGGGGGAGATATGGATAAAGAAATACTACTGCATTCTTTGAGTATACATTAAAGCAACCCGTAAAGGGTAAAATTTAACCTCGCAGTGATGTATTCATTGTACAGAACAGACACTTATAAACAAAAGTAGGTCAAGAAACTGTATCATAGTCATGTTAATAATAGTATTAAAGTAATTGTAACAGAAACTCAGATATATGATTTTTAAAAAAAATTTAGATGCTGCCATAGATTTGCAGTGAATGTCTAAAACTACTAACAAAAGGTCATTGTTGTGGAAAGAAATCAGTTTAAAAGTAATTGCTTCACTATTTAAACAGTATAGACAAAGTTCAAAACATTTAATTTTGTATTACTTAAATAGATTTTCATATTTTAAATATATACAGAAATTTGAAGAATTACTTGTCATACTGTACCAATGAACTGTAAAAGAAAAGGAGAATTGTTGAGGCAAATTGATAAAATGTTAGGATTATTTTTAGTAGGCTATATTGAGCTCTATTGTGATAAAACCTCAGTGAAAATTTTTCTTGCACTTTTCAAAACTGAATAATACTATTTTAATTTAAGGGAATAGGTAATATTTTTATCTCCAAAATATCAACATATATTTCAAAGGAATCACAGTCCACTTAGTGATTAAGAATCTGTGTGTTGCAATTTTATAAATTAATTTCAATTTAAGATAAGTAATTCTTAAAACTTTCCTGTCTAAAATTCACTTCTAGGGCTGGGGACATAGCTCAGCAGCACAGCGCCTGCCTGGTAAACACAAGGTTGTGAGTTTGATTCCTGGTACCAAAAAAACAAAAACAAAAACAAAAATAAAATTCACTTGTGTCTCATAGACTATTTCCCGAGCAGTCAGTTTTACAAATTATAATAAAATAACTTTTTGTCGTGACCAAATATGTTTCTTTAATGAGGTTTAATAAAATAATAACAACACTGGTTTAAAGGCAAATATGCTAAGTCGGGAAAATCAGTGTAAGACACTGGAACATACAAATGAGACTAGTGAGTAGCTTTGAATGGAATGCAGTGACCTGTGTAACTGTCCCTCTGCATTTTTTCTGATTGCATGTGACTGTCTATTTGTGAAAAAGGGAAGTTAAATTGGAGAAACTGAAACAATGAATGTATTTCCTGTAATTGCATTACCTAGCAATGGAAATACTTGCTGCTCATGCCAACACAAATGAATCTTTTAGGGAATATCAGTCTCTATAATTTTCCATCCAATTGATTTCAGTATCTTAATGAGCTCATCATTAATTAGTGACTGTAATAAAACTGTTCATTTCATATTAGCAAGAGATGTAATTTTATTTTTTTGAAAATATATTTGAACAGAACTGAGGCAGAAAAATTTATTTCAATTAAAATAAAAGCTAGTTTATTTTATTGTTGCCTTAAAACAACAATATCAAAATAATAAACTTTAGCCCTGCTTGTTAAAAAGAACCAGGTAAAAAATGTATTAAAATGCAGGTTATATATTATAGAGGAAAGTTTTGTTTCATCTGTATTTCTCTAAATTTATATGACAGTATTCAATTATTGGAAATTATTATGTTTTCTCTACATAGAAATAAAAAGTAAATGACACAACCAAAAATTTTAAGTGAATGTAACAGGGAAAGTATGCAAATATCAATAGAAAAATGGAATTTTTATTTCTTCTCCACACACAAAAATCAATTTTACATGGTGTCTAAATTCCATATTATATTCTAGGAAGAGCCAAGCAAGACTTTTTTACATATTACTTAATATTATGAGATTTTTAAATAAGATTTTATTTTTAATTTTTAATGAATTACCATGGAAAACTAATTAATGTGAATATAAAAATTTAATCCAAGTGTTGGTCCATAGAAGTCCGAAAAATTATTATGAGGCCTTTCGCAGTATTCAGGTTAAGCATTTTCTGAACCATAAGAATTTAAAGAAACACAAGGCTTTTTAAAACTATGAATTTCTGTAATAGAACCACGTTACCGTCCCCTGTCACAAAGCCTGTGGAAAGTGAATGTGGAGGATGAGCTCGCCCAAAGAGTTCCCTTTGATGATCACCCTCAATCCACTTCTGGGTGAAGACACCCAGCGGCAGGTCCGAAGAGGGAGCAGCTGCTTATGTTTCTTCATCCTCAGGGGCACAGCGCCTGGTCAGCAGTGTCTGGTGTTTTCAGGCGTGGTAGCAAATTTCTCTCACGGCATGTTGTGTTATCCCAACCACAACGGAATTAACAAACAGTAGAAGGCTCTTCCTTCACTAACCCTAAATGTATATAAATGCAGACTCATTCTTTTACATCCGTGTTTCCTATCCCAAGAATGAACACAGGGCTGGGGATATAACAGCGGCAGAGTGTCTCACTAGCATGGATAAGGCCCGAACTTGGTCGGAAGCATCGCAAAAAAAAAAAAAAAAACCAAAAAAAAAAAAAAAAAAAAAAAAAAAAAAAGACTCAAATTGTTCACATAAATTTCCCTTTGTTGACGAAGTAATACTACGTGATGACCCTAGAATATGAGATAGATCGTTTCGAGGCAGAAAGTTTGGGTAAGGAATGGGAAGAAAAGCTGTATGGAACGCATGACCTTGTGGGGAGATCAGGACCCTGAGTCAGAGAAGGGGCCTGGAAGGAAGTGAGGACGAGTGCAGCGAACACAGGGTGGCTGCAGCTGCTCCATCAGCCAGCGTTCCTTCTCTCACACCAGCTGACAGTTCCGGAGTTTTTATCTCACTGACCGTACCTAAATTTGAGTTTTACCGTGTGTTAGATGCATGTGAGGAAAAGATGGCGTGATTTTACTATTTCATAATTTAAGACTAAATAATTTAATTTATATTATCTAAGCTATATCATAACGACGCCAAAGAGTAGTTTGTAGACTGATCAAAGAAGACAACTCAACTAGAATCTCATCACATCCTTTGCTTTTTTCAAATGAGTCCTTTTTTTTTTTTAGAAAAAATAACATGGACTTAATGAGGAATAAAATTACAATAGCCTTCAGAGATTTAATCTTTAATTAATTAAGTTTATTGGTACATTTTAGGTATACATAATGATCACATTCATCATAGGGAATTTGTACCTGTCCATCATATATCTTGGCTCTTCTTTTTGCCCCATTCTCCTACCTTCCCTTCAAACCCTCTCCCTCCTTAAGAAAGTTTTGTTCCTGTTTTTTTCCTCCTTTTTCTCATTGCTTTTTTCATTTCCCTGTCTTCCTTTCCCCCTCTCCGGTCCTAGTTTCCCTTTCTATTTGAACATTTTCTTTCTATTTCACGATATCTATTATACATTTACACTTTCATTTACACTTTCCTTATTTAGACTTTCATTTTCTCACACCAGAGAAACAGTGACATACTTACACATGTGTGTCCAATTTATTTCACTTAAGAGTATGGTCTCAAAGCGTATCCATTTACATAGAAATGTCTCATGTTTAATCTTCTTCATGGTTAAACAGTACTTCCGTTGTTTTCTCTGATGAGTTTTCTGTTAAACTCACCTATAAATTCTAAGAACTCTTCATAAAGAAGCAATTTTTACTTGATAATAAACTCAAATCACAAATTCATTTTTGCTTTCTTTCTGACAGTTTAGAATTATACATCTTTTTCCTCATGCAAAATTCCCCAAAGATAGCTCACAGAATAATATTGTTTAATATTATAAAAGTTAAATTATGACATAAATTTTCAGTGATGCAGAAAATTTGTGATATTGTTCCTGTGTGTTCTTGATTTGGATAACAAAACAACATCATTTTTTCACCTTTTAAAATTTCAGGGAACATGAAATGTTCAACATCTCTGGACATTAGAAAAATATAAATTAAACAAGCATTGAGAATCTTATTCCACAGAGTACGCCTCTCATCAAGAAATCAAATAATAAGAACTGCTCTCAAGGATGTGAGGAAAAAGGAACCTGTCTAGATTGGCAGGAATGTAACCTGGTCCAAACATTAGGGAAATTATCAGGAAACTTCGTCAAGAAACTAAAAATAGAAATTTCACTTCACCTAGCTATTCCTCATCTAAGTATTTTCTCCTAAAGTTTTAAAGATTTCATATTACAGTTGCATATGCATACCCAAGTTTATAGCAGTGTAGTGCATAGCAGTGAAATGTTGGAAGTGGCCTGCATGTCCACCAACAGACGAATAGATAAAGAAAATGTGGTGTTTATGTACAATGGAGTACTGCCCTGGCAAAGAAGGATACATCTGAGTGATTTGTAAGAAAAGGGATGTGCCTTAAGACCATAATAGTAAGTGAAATAAATCAGACATGCGAGTTTAAATAGCACATGATTTGTCTTGCATAAGAAACCCAAAGTATAAGTAATTGAAAGAGTAAAGTGAAAGATAGATAATAAGAAACAGGATATATATATATATATATATATATATATATACATATATATATTGCAAATGGAAAGGAAACTACACAGATTTCCTCCTTCTTTTGTGGTCTTTTTATGAGAGAGCTTTATTCAAGGACTATTGAGAATTGGCAAACAATAAGCAACAAAAATTTAGAGTTTTGTTTGATGATTTTGTGTATCACTACAACAGAGCTAATGAAAATGTGTTCTTTGTTTTTCTGAAATCTGTCTTTCCAGAGTTTTCTGTCTCTGCCCCAGTCCCTCACCTGATACCACACAATGCCTGCTCTGTCTTCTGTAAGTATGTGAGCACAGGTTATGTCATACATCCTAGGACTTTACATCAGTGATATCAATGTTTTAATATTAGGATATCAGTGTTATCAATTGTTTCACTGTACTTATTTATTTATTTGGGGACTGATGATTATATTTAGGCCTTCAGGTCTTGCTGACACTTGGTCCTCATTTTCTTTCCCTGTCTTTTTCTTTCTTTCTTTCTTCCTGTTTGGCAGCACCCTAATATTTGTGTACTAGTCATTCAGTGTGGTTTAAATTTACATTTACCTAACAAGAATTTTTATTTAAAATTATGTATGTACATGTGTTTATCAGAGATTTGTATGTATTTTTGGTAATGTGGGTATTTAAAATTTTTGACCATTTTAATGAGATGTTTTGCTTTATTAGTGAGCTGCAATATTGAATTCTGTATATGCTTTTTTACTGAGTTGTGAAAGTTACTTATATTCCTTATAGACTTTCAGAGCTACATTTTGAAAACATCTTCATCCATTCTGTGACTTTTATTTACAATTTCTTACGTCTTTTTATTTGTTTGCATTGTTTTGTTTTCCTTAATTTTTGCTTTTGTGGGGCTGAAAACAGAATTCTGGACCTTGCATATGCCAGGAAAGCACTCTGTCTCTGACCTATATCCCTAACCGTTCCTGTGTATTTAAATATCAACAGTTCTACATTTTTGTGAGCTCTAATTTATCAAGATTGTTTTTGTTTTGTGTCTATGAAATTATTGCTGAGACTGAGGTCACTGCTATGTTTATTTTAGTTTTCTTTTCTAGAAATTATATTGTCTTAGCTCTTATGTTTAGTGCTATAATATATTTGGAGTAAGTGTGATATTGAGTATTTCTTTTCCTTTTCTTGAGGTTAGACAGCAGTTGAGATATGATAGAACTGCACTAGAGTGCAGAGTCAAAGGTTTCACTTTTGCATATAACTAAGAAAAACTATCTCTGATTTCTCCTTTGTATATGAGTACTGAGTGTGTCTATCAGGGAGCTGGACTCATCATGGAAAGGTAGTAGAATGTAGCAGGTGAGGGAGAGAGGAATTCTTTAAATAATCTTTTCTCACTGTGGTGAAAAGAAACTTATGAAAAGCACAAGCATTAACATGGTTCTGCTTTTCCTGCATGTTGTTCAATTGATTCCCATAAGCCTCTGTGCAGATCGTACAGTGCCTACCCAAAAGGGGACTTAATTTCTATTAGTTTATTGAAAGGAACAGTTAATGCTTAATTTCTTTTTTTGATCAATTTTGCATGCCTATATCTGGTAACCGGAACATCTACTTTAAAGATAACAGTATGCAATATAACAATCACTGTTGATTTCCTATCATCTTGCTTTGAAATTCTGTATTTTCTTGATCTTTTATTCTCTTTAAAATAAAAAAATTGCAAAAATTCTTCCAAAGAATTCACTTTTGTCTCTAACTTCTTTTCGCTTTCCTTCCCAATATTTTCCCCTGAATTGCATCTGTCAGGCTGAGCTTAACATTTCAGCCACAGCAATGAAGGAAAAATTGATCTAGCTCACTCGTGCCAGTTGGAGGATGTTATACCCGTTCTCTCCCCCTAGGTCCTTGGGTCTTCTACGCCAGAAAGTGCAGCACTGGCTAAGTTTCATCAGAACCTTTCAGTGAAAGTGGTCTTGTAAATCCTGAGAAAGCAGAATCTGTATCAAGGAATCCGCCACTTATGTTTATGTAAACCCATGCTACTTATCTGTTCCCTTTTAAGTTTAACTCACAGATTCTAAAATAATTATACTTTGGGCAGTTGGCCAGCTTTAGTATAGATAAAAGTTTAATTGGCTGTGTTAATCACTAGCTGGATAACATAGGAAATATTCCCTCCCAATACCTTTTCCCTAGCTATTTTCTTAATCCTCAGCAGTAGCTGGGAAAAGACCTGTGTGCTCCACCACACTGCCAAGCTACCAGGCCTCTAGCACAAGGCAAACTGAAGGTGCTAATTAGGACTCTATTCACTTGCTGAGATCATGTAAGCAAGAAGCAAAACCAGGCACTGTCTATCATTCTACTTGTTTTTTTCCTATAAAACATCATTAGGCAAAGGGCTGATGGGTCAGACAGATAAGGGGATTGTCTCACTGCTAACAGTCCTGAACAAAAGACTTCTGCTGTTTATGGACCCAGAAGACCTGAGGAAGGAGAAAACTTCTTGAAGAAGAAGCTTACTGAGTGGAAACAGGTTTTGTAGACAGAATCTCCTGATAATGCCTCTTGGTGAAGATGCTTGTCCAGGAATACAGGGTATGCATTTGAGCAACCCTGGCCCAGGGCCCTGAATTCAAAACTTCTCCCTCCAGAACAGTGCATTGCACTAGCCACTGGCTGTGCACCAGTTTTGGTGTGAAGAAAGCTTTCCCCAACTTGCAGCCTGTCAAGCAAGATCACATAGACTGAGGATCTGGGCCTGGAGCTAGACTCCTCAAAAGCAGTCTGGGGATACCTAATGCAGACGTAAAGTATGCATGAGATGGACAGTTCCGACATGCCTGTGTGAAACTGGATGAGTGGGACTCATGGATGAGGTTTTCAAAGACTGAAGCTGGGGTTTCCAGCGTCTGTTGGCAACTCCAAAGCACAGAAGCCTAATAAACAGGAATCAGGAGTCTTAGCTAAATAATTCATACCAGACTACCAGAGAATATAAAACGTTTCTCCGTGGAGGTTATGTCCTTGAGCAATGCCGCTTAGAGTTTTCAGGTGTTTGCTTACCTGAGGACAGATATTAATCATTTTAACGCTTCTGAAGCAGTATAAAGTCTTGACAACATAGTAATTGAGGTCAACCTATTAGTTGGTTTCAAGAAAAGATTTTTTCAGGTCTCTGTGCTAGGTGGCAGTTGAGAACAGTGACAACCTTCAAGGTAATATGTTTTATGCTATTGGTTTCAGCAGCTTTAGATTATATTTTACAGATTCTTTACAGAGATGTCTATAGCAAGGTAATAGGACTCAATTTCTGTAGGATTTTTTCTACACTTAAAAACACTGAAACTATTTTTTAAAATCATATTTTCATATAAAATAGTTGCATAAGTGTATAGGGTGTGTTATCATAATTCAAAACTGTGTAGTATGTAGAAGAATCAAATCAGATCAATATGTGTTTTCATCTCTTCAGAAATTAATTTTATGTGTTGAAAATTTTATACTCTTGATTTCTAATCATTTCAAAATATAACATAGATTGATTTGATCACTAGTTACTGTACCCTGCTATGCAAAAGGCAGAACAAACTCCTCCTCTTAGCTGTATTTTGGTGTCACTTATGGAACTTCTCCCCAACCTGACCTTTCCAGTCTCAAGTGACCAATATTCCATTCTGTTCCCTTACACGGTCAGATTCCACAAATGACTGACATGGAATTTGTCTTTTGTGTCCAACTTATTTCATTGAATATAATGACCTCCACTTCCACCTCTGTCACAGGAAATGACAGGATTTTGTGCTTAATGAATGTGGATACCGTGAGCAGTGAACATAAGACTGGGTTTCTCTCAGTTTGTACGGTGCCCTGGTTTCCTAAGTTACAGCATGCATTCTAAGAACGAGGGAAGCATCCCATTCACTTTTTGCTCTTTTTGGGGTTATAGTTGCCATTGTCAGTAGACAAGTACCACCTTTAAATTTCAAGCTCAGCTTTTCAATAACTTACCACACTATCTATGTTTAAAGTAGGGAGGAAATGCCGGTGTGAGCTTATGGAGCTGGCAACTTTGAATCCTCAGGACTTTTGTTGAACAAGGTGTGGGCAGAGGATTCCACTATCATTTAATTCTTCTTAGCCAGGGAATGAAGAATTAGTGATGTTAAGATTAAGAGATAGTCACTCTGATTTTAAAACTTTCTTTCTTCTGAGTCATGTTTCTACTGGTTGTAACTGGAAACTTTCCAAATTCGTAAGAATACTTATGAGTTTAGAACTATGAACTTTCATACTACATGTGAATATCAAGTGAGTCACAATTTTTGAAGTTAGAATCAAGTAATTTGTGACAATGGCCATGGCCCACTCATTAATTTGATACATACGGTCTAACATGGCCTTTCAATAGTTAACACTGACATATAAATAGTGTAATACTGGCATGATAATAAACTTTTAAATGTTTGAGAGAAAGTTTAAAACTTGGCACATGCATCTAACGTGATATAGATGTCCAGAATTTATAACGTATTTCAAAACTCAATAGCCAAAAAAAAAGCAGAAACACAAAAGACAGATAACCTAATTAAAATATAAGCAATATACATCTATACATTTCTCCAAAAAACACACATACAAATGGCAAACAGATAAATGAAAAAATGCTCAACATTACTAATCATCAGGGAAACACATATCAAAACTGCACTGATATCACCTCACCTTAGGAAGAACGGCCATTAAAAAGAGTAAACGTAAGTGCACGAAGTGCAATGAACAAAATGTGCAGAAACAGAATTATTGAATCTTGCTGATGAGAATGTAAAATATTATACTCACTGTGGAAAAGAGTATGGATATTTCTCAAAAAAATAACAATAGAAGTACCATAAGGAGCAATGCACTATTATATATATATGTATATATATATTTTTATATATATAAATAAAGGAAATGGAATCAGTCTGATTGAAGAAATATCTTTGAGTCTGTGTTCATTGCTCCATCATTCACAATAGGCAAGAAATGAAAATGCTCTGAGTGTCCATGGATCAATGGCTGAAGAAAATGTGGCGCACATACACAATGAAATATTCTCCCACCATTAAAAGACTAAAATCCTGTCATTTGCAACAAAATTTACAGAACTGGACCTGTGAAGTGCAACAAGCCAGGCACAGAAAGACAAATACCATATGATCTCAGTCGTATGTGAAATCTGAAAAATTCGTCTTGTAGATGGTGGTTTAAGGTAGAACGGTGCTTATAAGAGGACAGAGACAGGAGTGTGGGAAAAGTCGGCCACTGTGTCCTGAGCTATAGTTAGAGAGGAGTTCAGTAAAATGTTCTGCCGCCTTCCTATGCAGCAGGCTGACCTTAGATAATGTGCCTTATATATTTTAAAAAACCAAAAGGAGGGATTTTGAATATTTTGCTATAAAGAAATGATAAATGAGGAAATAAATGTTTACCCAATTTAAACATTATGTAATGTAAAATGAAAATTGCATTCATACGTACAACTTCTATATTTCTGTGTATCATTTAATTTTTTAAAAAAGAGACTTTTATCTAAATGTAAATTTAATAAAACTTTCATGCATTTCTTCTGTTAAAAAAAGTCACTGAATTTAGAAATTGAGTTACATTAAATTTGATTTTTCAAAGAAATTTTAGCAAATTGTTGAAGGTCACATAGAGGTGAGAAATAAAATAATAAATATGAGAAAATGAATATGCATAGAATATTCATTCAAGAAATTAAATATAAGGAAAAATTTATTAATGGCTCCTTGAAAATGACTAACTGTGTAAAGAAGGAAGGTAAATTTTTTTCCAGTACTGAGAACTGAACCTAAGGCCTTTGCATTGAGCTTCAGGGCCAGGCCTTTTTAAATGTTTTTGAACTTTGAGACAGAGTCTCTCTAAATTGCTCAGTTGCCTGGGCTGGATCAAATTTGCGATCCTCCTACCTCAGCCCCTCACACTGCTGGATTTACAAGCATGTACCCTGACTCTGAAAAGGGGCTTTCTTTTTACTTTTTACTTTCACTTTTAGATAAATGTTTGGGTTTGTTTCTGACAGAAAAGATTCAGTGCAGATGAAAGATAAAGAAAACCAGCGCAAGAACAGGTATCCCTGAGAAATAGTCACGAAGGAGTGGGTAGGTCAGGAAATGAGCCCATTCTCTTTGGAGAGAATAATGGAGGCTCCTTCTTCTCTATTTTTATTTTTTCATAGACAGGGAAAAGCCTTGACGAAACACACCTTGCATGCGAATTTTTCTTCTTCTAAATGTTCTAGTCTTATCACCTGCATTCAACATGGAAGATTTCTGCAGTCTTTTTAACTTGACACTTGAAACACAGAGCATGCATCACATGTATCTACAGCAATCATTTGGTTTTAGAGTCTTACAAACTCAATCTGAGCACGTTGGGCTGATAGTGGTACACCTCTTGTAGGTGCTAATTCAGTTGTAAAACCTGGCCTTCTGGAGAAAATATTTCCCCTTGAGTTTACTGAATGATGTAGAAATAAATTTAGGTTGCATGTCATTTCCTTTGCGCAAACAACACCCATTGATGAATGAAGGTTTTATTTAAATTTATGGAGTATGAAACTACTTTATCTCTAATACTTTATCAAATACGTACATTTCAAAATAATAGCAAAAGAGTAATGTATGAATTGACAAATGACATAGATTCACATGAATTTGGTATGAATAAAAAATATATGCATATATATATAACTTTGGACTTTTAAAAGTTGTTAAAGTTAGAAATCTATTGAATGTGATATTAAATATGCAAATTAATGGCTATGGTTTATAGGATTCTCTTTTTTTTTTGGTTTTTTTTTTTCCAGTACCGGAAACCGAACTCACGACCTTGCGCTTGCCAGGCAGACGCTTTTGCCACTGAGCTAAATCCCCAGCCCCAGGATTCTCATACTGATTATATCCAAACATATGAACATACAAAATTTTTATCTTATGTTGTCTCCTGTTTTTGTTGAAATTGTGTGGAAATCCCATATGATAGCTCAATACTTTTTTTTTTTTTTTTTTGATAGCTCAATCCTTAAAACAGTATTTTCTCAGATGAGGAAAAGAAGTCTCCAAATATATGCTTTTTTTGACAACAAGGATAATGACTCTGTCCTCATTGTAAAATGTGACTTTAGTAATTCCAATATGGGTATTGCTCTACACATTTCCTGTCTTGAAAAAAACTGAAGAATATCCTCTTACCTGGCACAATGGAATACAATGGCACCTGTTCTCCCATATTTAGCTCCTTCCCTGAGAAAACTCATTATGGTCTATTGTACCATTTACCTGAAAAGATTCTTAAAATTGACCAGTGCTATTCTCTACAAGTACCATTGTCTATGCTTAAGAAGACTCAGTATCGGTTAGATCCATCTCTGATCATTTTACGAGCTTTAACTGCAAGTGTGGGAGCAGTCCCCAACACTCTCCAGCTGTGAATAATTCCGGAATTTCAAACCAACTAATGCCCAAAAGGCTTGCTCCTGAAATATTAATACTTTTAAAAAGTCCATGCAATTTTCAAGGTTTATTTTTATTTAAAAAATTGCCACAAAATCTATTTGCATTGCAGGGATAGAATTTTAAATTACTTAGGAACACATGTATAAGCCAAGTAGGAAGAAAATGAACACAGTGGAATAAAATGGAAGATAAGAGCCAAAGTTGGAACCCTATGAAGCAAGTCAGTTGCACTACATTCTGCTGTTACCCCAACCACACTGCATACTGCTAGGTGGGAACTGTGGAGCAGCTCTCTGGAAAGAACTGTAGCACTGGTAGCGCTCAGTGCAACCAAGATACCATGGAGGCTGCAGAGGGGATGAAGGGGAGAAGATACTTCAGAGCAAGTAAATCAAAGAAATGAAAGGTGCTAACCTAAAAGGGAGAGAAAAGAGACTTGTTAAGCCATACAACACACACACACACACACACACAAAACTGTGCTTACTCTGAACAGAGGCACGTAAATACACCTGCACGGTATTCTGAAAGCATGAACCAGAGTACTGCTTATTAAAAATGTGTGTATCCTAACCAGATTCTGTATTTCCCAAATCTCAATCTCAAGAAACAAAAGCCTGGTATTTGTATTTTTTCAAGTCTCATATCAAGTCTGATATGAAAATTAGAGGACCAAAGCTTATTTTGATATACCTTCCCAAGATAAATGTTAGTGATTTTTTTTTTAATTTTAAAGATAAAAGGAGGGAAACATTAACAGACATACAACATTTTACAACATATCACAAGCACAATACAGATAATACAGAGTTACAAACAAAGTGG
>NW_004955407.1:4068231-4076445 GCF_000276665.1 Chinchilla lanigera
GCTCCTGGAGAACTCGCTGCCTGGGCGCAAGGCGCGGGGGGCCTGGGGGAACCTGCTCGGCAGGCTCCGAGGGGCTGCTCGCTCCGCCCGTCCCCTGGGCCTCTCTGCCCCTAGCAACCAGTGATTTATTTATAAATGGTAAATGTTATGGGGATAGAAGAAGAATAAAAATAGACCCAATGAAAAGAATTATTATATAGGTACTTTTCTTTTTAGATACTAAAGTATTGTAAATGCATTAGTGGTGTAAGAATAAGCATAGTACTCTATACTGTCATATTGCTTATATACAGACACACAGACATTTGTCCCTAAACTGACATACGATCATCATGGAAAAGCTAAGGAGTGAAAAATATAAACCCCTCCATGTCCAATACAGGAATTGTAATGTCATGCAACATTAGAGTATTAAAGTTTTATATATATATATATATATTTATATATATATATGTAGATTCACAATTATTTTTAAGGTCCAAGTTGACCCTTCTGCATATGAAAAAATAGAGAGATGGGAGAGAGTGAGATGAGAGAGAAAGGAGAGGAAAATTTTCCCTTTATGAATAAAAGTCAATTAGCTTTAACAAGTTTCTATGTTTTAAAGTCTATAATTTCAGAACTCTTCTGGTAAAGATCAAATATCCACTGTTCGTAAAGACCAGAATCTCTCCCTGTGTGTCAACCTCACTATGTGACAGATGTCAGATATTATAATGTTGTTATTGTTCATGTTTACATATAATTCAAGAACCAAAACATAAATAAACAAATGAGACCACTGTGTTGGCCCCAGAACCACAGTAATTCTATGCTCAGGCTCAGAGATTGGAAACAGATGTAAACATTTGTAATTATGTCTGTTTCAGGCTGCCTTTGATACACAAAAACAGTTGCTTTAGAAATTGTGGGTGGGGCTGGTCTAATGTAAGCATTCCTTTTTTTCTGAAGTGTAGACCACAAGATCAGAGTTAAAGTGAGCACATTAATCATGAAAGGAAATTTCTAAGGAGGTCAATACTTTTGAACTTTTGGTGTCACTCAGAAGTTAAAATTTTGAAACTGCTGGGTCTTTTTCCTATGTTTAGGAACTAATATGACCATCAGGTGAGGACAACTACAAAAGACTTTTTCTCCCCCTCTGCCATGTGTCAGCTTGTCAAGGTAAATGCCGTTCGACTTCGCTTGCTGATGAATAGACATAATATTGGAACACAAAATACCCATCAACACCCAAGTACAGGCACTAACCTGCCTGCTGAGCACTCTCATCTGTTTCTTTGTAAATGGCACCCGAATTTTAGCTGTTCATAGTATCCTTTGCTAAACAACCACATTTCCCATTTTCTCTTATAGCTGAATATGGCCATGTGAGTAAGTTCTGGACAGTTTCTCGTAAATAGACATGTATCAGAGTTTCAGGAAGTCTCCTGAGTGGACTTCCTCCTTCCTTAATTCACGCATGGATAAAGTCGCTTGGAGAATGAAAGCCACATGTTTGGGACAGTGATTGAAAACACGGAGACCTTGGGGCTGCCCTTCCATCCTTGCATCGCCTCCCTCCAAAATTCTCTTGCAAGAGAGAAAAAAACCTCTGTCTTATTTAGAACACCGTATTTGCATGTTTGTTATCAGCTGAAACCGTTCTGCAGATAATATGGATTGAATTCAACAAATCTATACTTTCAATTGGCAGGGGGACGGTTCTACTACTTGAAGACACACGTGGATAAAAATGGTCCTGTTTGACTGTACCTTTGTTTTATGGTAATAAGTAATAAAAATGTAGACTTCATATTTTGTGCAAAATGTCCTATGTACAGAGTAAAAAGTTTCATAGAAACAGCAAAAGTAAAAAAGAAATGGTCATGTTTAACTAACAGTCTAGTGCAGGGGTCAGCAACATATGACCTGTAAACCAAATATACCGCTATTTTTGCTTTTTACAAAATTTTCTGAGGAAACAATCACGTTTAATGTGTATACTGCTGCTTTCATGTAATAATGCTGATCTGAGTAGATATAAAAGAAAACTCATGGTTTGCAAAGCCTAGAGTGTTGGATTCCTATTCATGTAGGGTCATGAATAACCCAAAGTTGAGAGCTAGAAAATATGCACTGCATGTGATAATGTTTAAGATGAACTTGGAAGGATGAGCAGGAATTAACCAGAAAAAGAATCAGGTTCATTCTCAAATGGGGAAACTATGAAACCAAGACCCAAGAGTGACAAATGCTATTAAGTGAAATGAATCCTAAAATGTACCCTGTACCTTGCAAAAGAATAATTCCGACCCCAGCAGGGGCTATTGATTAAACCAGGAAAGAGCCAGGATTCAACCTAGATAAATGAAAACCATTATCTGCTTTCCAGTGAACTTTACCAGCTATTTGTGTTTCAAATTTAATGTTCCCTAGTGTTAGTTTGAAGTAGGGTTAAATTTATTTTAGAAACTCAGTGACAAAACAGGGAAAAGAGTTACAGAGATGTCAGAGCAGGTGCAAAACTTGCCCTTGAGCTGGACTTGCCCACTAGTAATGACTGCTAAAATTAAATATGCATAACAAGTACTTTAATCACTTATAAAGTCAAGAGCCCAGGACCTGCAATTTGGAGACTGATTCAATGGTCTGGGCTCAGCCACTGAAGTTGTGAATTTAAACAAGTGAAAAACAATAATTCCAACTAAGTTTCTCCAGGGGCTGTGTTTCTGAGGATGCTTACTGGACAGTTGAAATACTCAGAACCTGTGTGACATTCTGATCTAGTGCATGAAGGTGTAAGGGCAATCTATCTGAATCAGTAGTTTAGCAGAAGGATGAAGGATGAAGGATAAAGAAGGATAAGTCTGAGTCATTTGTAGGGAAATGGATGCACCATTAGACCATAATTTTAAATGAGCTAAATCAGACAAACTTAAATAGCACTTGATTTCTATTATATGAGAAATTCAAAGTGTAATTAATTAAACAGCAAAATTCCAGATGGATGATAGAGAACGGAGAGCTAGGTCTTTTGTAAAAGGGAAGAGGACTGAAAGGTGGAGGGAGCATGGAGGGCAAGGATGGGGATGGGGAGAAGAATTCAGATGTGTTGTGTTCACTACTAATGCCGCACAAGAAACACAGGCATGGTGTGATGCAAACAACCTACGGATACAAATACAAACGCAAACAGCTAAATGTTAAAGTTTTTAAAAGCTAGTTTTAAAGATGTTAGAGGGATTGGAGGAACAAATGAGTAAAGTGAGTCTTAACTAAAGAAAATGAAGCCACAAAGCTTCTAGCGGGCCCGTAGCTGCTGACATGAAAAGTTTAGACCCCAGCTGCTGCTGCTGCTACTGGAGTCACTATGTGTCGAAGGCACCTCAAGACCCTGGATCGAGAGCATCGCTGCAGTCATTGTGAGAAGCAGTGTCCTAGACACCCGGAGATCCAGGACTTCCTGCTGCCTCTTCCAAGGCAAGAGCCGGAAGATAGGCAAACATAGCCGCCGTCTTCCATTCTAATCTCCAGACAATGCACCCAAGGCAGAGAAGCAGCTGATGTTAAAAGCAAATTTCCTAGATTCTAGCTCGCTGTGATAAAAAGAACATAGAGGAGTATATACAGAGTTTCTGGAAATCATAGATTGATATTTTAGTCGGGCACATCAGAAGGTTAAAAATAACCTTGCACTATATGCTAAAAAGAATGGGATATGAAATAATATATACAGTATTTGTAGAAAATAGGAATGTGTATTCTTAAAATATATTTTATAAATCAGATATAGGTGTAGATTCTGGGTACAAACAAAATGAAGGTAAAGAAAGATGTGCTGCTGGCTCAGAAAAATGCCATCGACCAGTGATTCTTGCATTAGAATCATCAGTATCACCGGAGGCCATGTGGAACAGCTGCTCGTTCCTCCTTCCAAAGTTCCTGGATATTATTTAATAATTTTTGTAAAATTACAAGAATTTTTCTTGTTTAATATTTATGCCACATTTATATCATTTAAAGCACTGAAAAAAAATAACATAAACCCATTATTTTATTAGAATATTTGAGAGGATTTCATTAAGTTGGTAGCCAATTTTAAACGTAGAAGAAATTTGTTTTCTTCATTTGGGATTTTAAAATTACACATTGTAATGTTACAACTAACATGTCAAGAGAAAACATTCTAATAATTCTTTAAATGTAGTAAGTGATAACTTTTTATTTTAAAGAGAAAAATTAACAATAAAATAGAGATTCAAAACAGGTTAGTGGGAGAGATACAATAATTAATACATTGTGCATTGTTGTCTTCATAGCACTAATTCAGGATACAAGATATAGGCATGATATCTTGTCCAAACAATACGAGCACAAACCTTTCTTTTCAGTGAGCTAAGAGAAACCAGCTGTGCAACAATCTTAACTATCTTGTGTATAAATGTATATTTTCTCTTTCCCTTCTTTCCTTTCTCATTTCCCCCACCACAGTTTGTCTTTTCTTTTGAACAGTTTCTTCCCAACTCACACTATCTATTGTACATTTTGGATCTTATTTACTTGTTTGGTTTCTCACACTGGGGAGATAATACAATGTTTATACACATGGGTGTGATTTATTTCACTTATGAGTATGGTCTCAAAGTGCATTATTTATTTATGAAAGTCCCCAGTTTATCCTTCTTTATAGTTGAGTAGTACTCCATTACATAAAAAAAAACCACATCTTTTTTATTGATTCTTTGGTTGACAGGCATTTGGGTTGAGCAATGTAAATTAAAACAACACTGAGATTCTGTCTTGGTTACTTTTCTCTTATTGCTGACACAAAATACCTGACACCCAAAATTAAGGAAGGAAAGTTTTATTTAGCTCACAGTTTGTGGAGATTTCAGTCCATACTTCACTGATCTAGCTATTACAAATTGTGCTGCTATGAAATTTGTGCACATAATCACTGAGGTATGATGTTTTCAGTTCTTTTGGGAAAATATCCAGACAAGGAATAGCTGGGTCAAATGGGATCTCTAATCCTAGTTTTTAAAGAAATCTCCACACTGATTTCCACAGTGGCTGCACCAGTCTACACTCCCACCCACAATGGAGAAGGGTTCCTTTTCCCGACAGCCCAACAAGCATTTACTATTGGTTGATTTCTTGATGATAGCCATTCTTTCTGGGGTGAGATGTAATCAGTTATGGTTTGTGTCTAGATGACCCCCAAAGGCTTATGCAGTCATGGAGCAGTCTCCTAGAGTTTGTGATTGATTCATAATCCAATGCTGGGATTATGGGTATGAGGGCTACATCTGACCTGGGGCAGATAGCCTGCATACAACATAGGGGAGGGAAAGAGGCTTGTTCACTGTTGCTCCTCCCTTTTTCCTCCTGTTGCTTTTGCTGTTTTCGGCCACCACAAACTGTTGACCTCTGCCATGTGTCACTCTGCTTTGGAGCCAGCTGAGTATGGACTGAAACCTCCACAAACTGTGAGCTAAATAAAGCTTTCCTTCCTTAATTTTTAGGTGTCAGGTATTTTGTCTCAGCAAGGAGAGAAAAGTAACCAAGACAGAATCTCAGCACTGTTTTAAATTGCATTTCTCAAATGATCAGTGATGTTGAATATTATTTCATGTATTTATTCGTCATTTACATTTCTTCATCTGAGGAGTGCATATTAATCTCAGATGCCCATTTTTGGATTGATTCTTTGAATTTGGTAGGATCTGATTTTTGCAATTCTTTACATGTTTTAGATATAAGTCATTTGTCTGAGGGACAGCTGGCTATAATTTTTTCCCACTCTGTGGTTTGTCTTTTCACTCTGTTGGTGATTTCTTTTGTTGTGCAAAAGCTTTTTAATAAGATGAGATGGCATTTGTTGTTTCTTTGTAATATTTCCCTTGCAGTTTGGATTTTGTTCATGAAGTCTCCAACTATACCTATATCCTCGAGATTTCTACCTTTTTTCTCTTTCAGTAAATTTAGTGTTTCTATTTTATATTTAGATCTTTGATGCATTTTGACTGTAGTTTACTGCATGGTGATAGACATGGGTCTAGTTTTAACCTTTGGCATGTGGAAAGCCAGGTTTTTTTTTTTTTCTTTTTTTGTTTGTTTGTTTGTTTGTTTTTCTTCCCGTACCAGGACTCAAAGAAAGCCAGGTTTTACAGCACCATTTATTAAAGAGACTATCTTCCAGGGAACATGTTTGGCCCCTTTGTCAAGCATAATGTGGCTGAGTGTGTTTGGATTTGCATCTGCAATTTCTATTCTGTTCCACTGATCTTCAGGCCTGTTTTTCTATTTTGCCAGTACCATGTTGATTTTATCACAATAGCTTTGTAGTATAATTTCAGGTCTGGGATTGTGAAGCTCCTGACTTACCTTTGTTGCCCAGAATTGTTTTTGCTATTTTTGGTCTCTGGTGGTTCCAAATGAATTTTAGGAGTATTTTCTCTAGATCGTGAGGTATGCTAATGGTATTTTGATTGGTATTACATTAAATCTGTATAGCAATTTTGGGAGTATGGTCATTTTCATTATATTGGTTCTTCCTACCCAAAAGCAAGGGGTTTAATTCCATTTTCTAATATCTTCTTTGATCTCTTTTTTAGGGTACTGTAATTTTCACTGTATAGATCTTTTATACCCTTTGTTAGATTTATTCCTAAATATTTCATTTTTTAAAAGGCTACTGTGAAGGGTGTGTTTTCCCTAATTTCTCTCTTTGTGACTTTATTGCTTGTGTGCAGGAATGCTATTGATTTTTAAGTGTTGACCTTGTATACTGCTACATTGCTGAAATTGTTTATTAAATTTAGCAGGTTATGGTGGAGCTTTTGGCATTTTCCATATAGAGTGCCATGTCATCTGTGAATAACAACAATTTAACTTCTTCCTTTCCTATCTTTAGTCTTCATATTTTTTCCTCTTGTCTAACTGCTCTGGCTAATGTTTCCAGAATTATATTGAATAGGAGTGGTGATAGTGGACATCCTTGTGTTGTTCCTGATTTTACAGTGAAAGCTTTTAGTTTTTGCCATTTAATATGATGTTTCTCATAGATGACTTTTATAAAATTAAAGTAAAGATCATCTATTACAATTTTCTGTACTTTTTTTATTATAAATGGGTATTGGACTCTGTCAAATGCTTTTACTGCATCTATCATGTGATTTTTGGCTCTGCTAATATGGTGCATTATATTTATTGATTTGTGTATGTTGAAGGATCTGTATATCACTGGGATGAATCCTACTTGGTTGTGGTGTACAATCTTGTTGATGATTTGCTGCATTCTATTTGCCAGTATTTTACTGAAGATTTTTGCATCTATGTTCATTAGGGAGATTGGCCTGTAGTTTTCTTTTTCAGTTGCACTAATAAGTGATTATTCTTAAAGCACATGCAGAAATGATAGCCCTCTGTTCAAACATATGCACAAATTTAAACATCTAAAGCTCAGTTTCTGACATAAAGTTGGAAGACATTCAAGCTTCTATTGTTTTTCTGCTTTTGATAATATAATTTCTCAATAAAATAAAGCACAACTAATACAAAAATTCTGGCTCTGTACAGTAAGGATTTAAGGAAACAATAACAATAACAATAACAATAATAATCCTTAGGGCCCACTTTGACTTACCCAGAACTGCACATTATGGCTAGTCTATCACTTTGTCTCAGTCGGTTGGGAAAGGAAGACTGATGAATCTTGAAGTGCTTTTCTTAATGAAACTTTGTTATCTCCCTTTATTTCTTAGGACAATTTTTCTTTCTGATTAGTCATCCTAAAAATAATATTTATATTGTCTTTAACATAACAACTGCTTAAATAAATACATGTTAATGATAAATAGAAATATCATCTCCTTCTATGTAATACAGTTTTATTTTAATAGTAATCACTGAGATAGCATAGACAATGTCTTTGTCTTTGAAATATAACTTTGAAATGATTATGGTTATAAAAATGCACTTACACAAAGAACATTAGACTTTAAAATATGAATAACAAACAGCCTGGACATGTTCAGGAAGCCTGGTGAGTCACCCCTGTGCCTCCCTGACCAGCATGTGAGGCAGGCGGAACCCTGGGCACCCTCTGGGGCCTTGGTGGCTACTCCCCGCAATATAGTGGGTCTGTGGGTGCTGGGCTGAATTCTGGACATCTTCGGGAACCCCAGTGAGCCACTCTGGTGCCTTCCCCAGTGGTGTGTGAGGCACATG
>NW_004955407.1:4078277-4079655 GCF_000276665.1 Chinchilla lanigera
CTTCAAGAGGAAGAGATAACAATCATAAACATCTATGCACCAAATATAGGAGCACCCAAGTATAAAAGACCAGTTTTAACAGACATGAAAAATGAAATAAGCAGCAACACAATCATAACAGGGGACTTAAACACACCAAAGAGATAGATCAACTAGACAAAATAATGGGAAAGAAATCACAGAACTTAACCAAATTTGTGAACATATGGACTTAGACCTTTACAGAGTGTTCCATCCAACAGCATCAGAATACATATTCTCCTCAGCTGCACATGGGACATTCTCTAAAATAGACCATATGCTAGCACATAGAACATGTTTAAGTAAATGCAAAGGAATTGAAATTATCCCATGTATACTATCAGACCATAGTGCAATGAAATTGGTATTAATGATGAAAGAAAACACATAAACTCCATAAACAATTGGAAATTAAATAACATCCTCCTGAACAACAAATGAGTCATAGATGAAATCAAAGTAGAAATTAAACACTGTTTACAATCAAATGAAAATGTACTTACAACCTACAGGAACCTGTGGGATGCAATAAAAGCAGTCCTTAGAGGGAAATTTATAGCAGTGAATTCCCACATCAGGAAAACCAGAGAAGCACAAATAAACAATCTTATGCAGCATCCCAAGTTCCTAGAAAAAGAAGAGCAAATCAAACCCAGAGCCCAAAGAAGACAGGAAATTATAAAGCTTAGGGTGGAAATTAATGCAATAGAGATTTCTAGATACATATGAGTTACCAAAGCTGAATGAAAAAGATATAAAAATCCTGAAAAATTCAATATTAGCCAGCAAAATTGAGAATGTCATAAAAACTTGCCAATGAAGAAAAGCTCAGGTCCTGATGGATTCACAGCCAAATTTTACAAGAAATTTAGAGGAGATTTAACACCAATTCTACTCAAAGTCTTTAATGAAGTTGAAAGGGAAGGAATTCTCCCCAATTCCTTCTTGGAGGCAAGTATTATCTTGATACCCAAACCAGAGAAAGACCGAACCAAAAAATAAAACTACAGGCCAATCTCCCTAAAGACTATAGATGCAAAAATTCTCAATAAAATACTAGCAAACAGAATATAACAAGTCATCAAGAAGATTATATACATTGACCAAGTGGAT
The DNA here is from genome assembly GCF_000276665.1 of Chinchilla lanigera. NCBI lineage: Eukaryota > Metazoa > Chordata > Mammalia > Rodentia > Chinchillidae > Chinchilla > Chinchilla lanigera. The sequence goes on from NW_004955407.1 coordinate 4,079,412, forward strand.
TCAAACCAGGAAGGCAGGGATGGTTCAATACACTCAAATCAATCAATGTAATACTCCATGTCAATAGAGCAAAAGACAAAAATCACATGATTATCTCCATTGATGAAGAAAAAGCCTTTGATAAAGTCCAACACTCATTCATGATAAAAACCCTACAGAAAGTAGGAAGAGATGGCCTCTACCTCAAGCTGATCAAAGTCATCTATGATAAACCAAAGGCTAATATCATACTAAATGGTCAAAA